>NC_043973.1:53857431-54084931 GCF_902148855.1 Sphaeramia orbicularis | reverse complement strand
ATCCTGAAAGTGTCATCTGAAGAGAGGCAATAGTTTCTAGTAGAGGAGGAGGTTAGGTACAGAGCAGTTATCACACATAGAATATCCGACTCCGGAATCCAACATTTTGGCCTGGGTTTTGTTTTGTGAATGTCACATGGGTCACAACATTTCCTTCTGAGGCTAGAAAATTTCAAGAGAAATACTTGTTCATAGTGTAAACATATCGTTTTGATATTCCTTCGCTCTATCCTCGTACGCAAGGCCAGAAGCTTGAATTCCTCATCTTTGTGTTTTACCTTCCGAATGGCTGGGGCCTTTGTACCTGTGTAGTGATGTTGGTGACAGGGGTCATCATCAGTATGAAAGCTACAGTTGTCCCTGTTGAAAAAAAGGAGGCTATGAGCTATATGTTCATTAAGTCAAATCAAACAAATTGTATTGTTGGCTGTATCTTAAGATGGAAGGAAAACCAAGAAATCTCTTTTAATAGACTGGGCTGTTGGGCTAATTTACTATGAATCTTTTCACATGATATCTGATGAAAAATTATACTTAAATTTTGGAATGTCGAGAAAATCGAGAAAAGCATAAAAACGTATATCATGAAAATTCTCTTTGTCATGGCTAGGACGTGCACAGTATGAACTGCAACTTAGCAATGCTGTGAACTGTCTGTGCACAAGGCCTATCTTTGTCAAAAAAGCTGTTGCCAAGGAAACTCCTATTATGTAACATCCTGCTGAGGAATAAACAAATATGTGATACAGGGAATTTTATTTGAGTGTAGTATAAACAAAGATTAGTTGGATCATGAATTACTAAGGAAATGATGCAGCTTAACAACTTCTTGCATCAAAGAAATACAGACATGAAAGACAGTGTACAAGATTCACATTCTTGTGTATGATGTAATTTAGGGCAGACTTGAGGTCTGCAGTTAACAGACATCAAAGGCTGAGGGAAATTTAGTGGCAGACATATGGTCTGCAGTTTAAGTGGGTTAGGTCATGTGACACCTGACTTGTATTCTAGATATTTTTGAATAAAGTTTCAGTTGAGAATAGCATGCACTATAGCAAGCAAGTGGTTTTGAGTTGTCTTGTTAGTAGTGTAGAGACAGAGAACATGTTAACCATGTGGTAAGCATATAATGTGTGAAATGTGTTGAATTGTGTGTACGGATGTACATAGAATGTACAGGAGTAGGACTTTTAGCTGTGGTAATGCACATTTCAAACTGATGCTGCTTCAAAATGAAAAATATTACCTCTCCAGTTTCTTCATATGTTGTAGGCAACATGTTGGGCTACAATTTTCAGGAAAAGTCGTTGAAGGGTCATTTGTCCCAAATTGTCAATTTCAAGGTCAAAATATAGGTCAAAAGGTCATGATGAGATATATCACTTAAAAGATAAAAGTAATGATATATTTAGATTCCTTATGATCTCCCCTTCACAAATATACTTTATTTTTGAAAATCGGACCACTGGTTGCTGAGATACAGCACTTTAAAATTTTGCGGCCACGCCCTTTTTCGCGAAAAAGTGGAAAAAAAGAAATGGTGAAATCTCAAAAACCGTTGGTCCGATTTTGCTAAAATTTGAAAACTTGGCTTTTCTGGCTAGGATTTACCTATAAACCAATTTTCATTGAATTTGGAGGAGGTAGGGTTTAACTCATTGGGTGATCTGACATGGAATGACCCAGGCTCATCACTGGCCCGCTGGCTGATCACACCACCTTAGTTTTGAAGGACGCTTCACAAGTTTCAGCTGTCATTGACATAATTCAATGTTTGTCTTGTGCCTCTGTGCTCTGTTTAAACATCAGGAAATGTGACTTATTTGGTCTTAAAAACTGTCATGTTTCCTCCATTTGAAACGTCCCTGTTGAGGACACTGTCACATACCTTAATACTGTTATTAAGAAGAATCTGAGATCCAATGACCTCTGAATTTGGACCCCATGATAAAGAAGGAACAGAAAAAAATTCAACCCATGGCGACAATGAGATGTGTTATTTAGAATTCTGTTCTCCACAGTAGAGGGTTGACCTCCTGTGTCTTCTGTCATCCACAGTAGAGGAACAGGCTTAGGGTTAGGGTTTAGAACAGGGTCAGGGTCGGTTTTCTGGTGGATCTGAACAAATGTCATGTAAACAACATGAAAAACCACATGAACACAAAGACCACGCCCACATTCCACATGGTTTGACTGACAAATCAGAGGTTGGTTTCAAATGTGTTTTAAAGACGTTTTCTGCATCTTTGTCGTTTGTTGATTTTCACTGTGTCTCCTCGTCTCTTCCAGGGCAGAGGTCAGGCATGTGCTCAGTGAAGCAGCGTTACCGAGACATCAGTCCCGTGACGCTGCAGGTGGTGGGTGGGGACATGAGCTCCAGCCTTTACTGTGCGGTGGTGGAGGGTTTGGCGGCAACGGCGGCTGGCCTGGTGGAGTCCTTTCTGGTGGAGCTGTACCGCTGTAAACTGTGCCAGTTCACCTGCGGCCTGAAGAGCAGCATCAGCACACACCTGCAGCAGAGGCACCGCCCACCCGCACTCACCTATCTCAGCGGGGGAGGGGCCGACACCCAGGAGGAGGAGGTGGGGCTTCGGCAGACCGAGGACGATGAAGACTTCCTGCTATACAACATGCTGGACAATATGAGTCCTCCCACCTGTGACATCAGCGCCGAGGCAGGGCTACAGGTCGCACACACTTGTGAGGTGAGGACCTTCAGCTGGTTCTAATGTTCTGTCTGCAGAACCTTCAGATGGTTCTCACATTCCATCTGCAGAACCTTCAGATGGTTCTAGTGTTCTGTCTGCAGACCCTTCAGATGGTTATAACGTTCCATCTGCAGAACCATCAAATGGTTCTAATGTTCTGTCTGCAGGACCTTCAGATGGTTCTAACATTCTGTCTGCAGAATCCTCAAATGGTTCTAACGTTCCCTCTGCCGGACCTTCAGATGGTTCTAACATTCTGTCTGCAGGACCCTCAGATGGTTCTAACGTTCCGTCTGCTGGACCTCCAGATGGTTCTAACGTTCCTTCTGCAGAACCTTCAGCTGGTTCAAACATTCTGTCTGCAGAACCGTCAGATGGTTGTAACATTCTGTCTGCAGGACCTTCAGATGGTTCTAACGTTCCATCTGCAGAACCTTCAGATGGTTGTAACGTTCTGTCTGCAGGACCTTCTGATGGTTCTAATGTTCCGTCTGCAGAGCCTTTAGATGGTTGTAATGTTCCATCTGCAGAACCTTCAGATGGTTCTAATGTTCAGACTGCAGGACCTTCAGATGGCTGTAACGTTCCGTCTGCAGGACCCTTCAGATGGTCTCATCATATTGGTTCTAATGATGCTGTTTGTGTTCATGAAGGTTCTGGTCTGACCTCTGAACCCGCCCTACAGGTGAGCACCCTGTTTGAGGAGGAGGAGGAGGAGGAGGAGTGCTCCATCTTCCCTCTGGAGGCGGGGTCAGTGGACCTGCCACACCCCCCCTCCACCCAGGAGGAGATGGCGCAGTCTGCCCACCTCAGGACTCTGGGACTCTGTCGCATTTCAATCAACAAATCACCTTCCATCGCCTCCGTTTCTATGCCCCGCCCCCCTCCAACTGACCACCCACCCCACCCACTTATATCTGACAGCGGGAGTGTGAGGAGGCGGAGTCTGTCATGTGTCTTGTGCCCTGTGATGCTGTCGTCACGGCGGATGCTGGACGTCCACGTGCGGTCACACCGCGCAGGTGGAGGCTTCAGCTGCGTCTGCTGCGATTGGACGGCTGCCAGCTGGGAGGAGCTTCAGCCTCACTGGAGGAGCCACAGCAGGGGGAGGAGCCACAGCGGGAGGAAAGAGCTGAAGAAGCAGAAGGTGTCACAGGACCGCAACAGAGGTGAGGACGCCGTCGTAAGGGTTCGGGTTTGGGTTCGGGTTCGGGTTGACTTTTCACCAAAGGCGTGGAGCTTTGAATCAGATGGACTCATGGGAGCTTTGAACTGAATCCATGTGATTAAAGTCATGTGATTAACTCCACCGTTCACTTCAGTCTGTTTTATCACATGGACAATGTTCACTAACTCTTTTATCCAGAAGCACCGGGCAGTCGCCTGATTGGACCAGCGGCCACGAAGGAGGCGGAGCTTCATTCCAGGTAAGCCGCTCGCTGCACCTGTTGCCACACAGTTCAGGTGAATGAAGTTGGTCATGTTGGACTGGTTTATACGGCAGCGCCCCCCAGAGGAAAGAACAGAGAAGAAGAACGCACACCAAGGAGGGAGGAGGGGCCACAGGATTCTCCTGTTCACTCTGCCACAGGTGACTACATTACCCACAATCCTTCACTGGACAGCTTTTCAAAGCAGCTTATCACACTGACCAATCACTGCAGGACCTTCTCCTCCAAGTTGACACTGAGACGACACTTGGGCGTCCACGGAGGAGAGAAAGTCCACAGCTGTCCACACTGCAGCTACAGCAGCCGCCTGAAGGGGTCACTGCAGCAGCACCTGAGGACACACACAGGTAAAGTACTACACACAAGTACTACACACACACAGGTATAACACACACAAGTACTACACACACACACACACACACACACACACATAGGTAACACACACACACAGGTACTACATACACATACATACACAGGTAACACACACACAAGTACTACACACACACACACACAAGTACTACACACATACACACACAGGTAACACACACAAGTACTACATATATACACACAGGTAACACACACACAGGTACTACACACACACAGGTAACACACACAAATACTACACACGCACACACAGGTAACACACACACAAGTACTATACACACACAGGTAACACACACAGAGGTACCACACACACACACACACACTCTTACACACACACGCAGGTAACACACACACACAAGTACTGCACACACACAGGTAACACACACAAGTACTACACACACACACACACAGGTAACACACACAAGTACTATACACATACACACACACACAGGTACTACACACACACATACAGGTAACACACACAAGTACTACACACGCACACACAGGTAACACACACACATACAGGTAACACACACAGGTAACACACACACACAAGTACTACACACACACACAGGTAACACACACAAGTACTACACACGCACACACAGGTAACACACATCCACACACACATACAGGTAACACACACAGGTAACACACACACACAAGTACTACACACACAGGTAACACACACACACACAGAGTTGTTTAAGTGTATTTGTATTGAATGTGTGTGTGTGTGCACGCTGTTGTGTATATTATGTGTTTGTGTGTCCAGGTGAGAGGCCCTACAGGTGTACTCAGTGTGCGTATGCGTCCATCGATCGCAGCTCTTTGTTGCGTCACTGCAGGACTCACAGTCAAGAGAAACCACACACCTGTCCACACTGTGACTACAGCAGGTAACACACACACACCTACACACACACACACACATATATATATACACTACTTCACCCTCCTGCCTCCAGTGTCACTCACACTGGTGTATGAATGTGTGTGAATGTTTAGTGGTGGTGGGAGGGGCCGTAGGGGGAAATTGTCAGCCACGCCTCCGTCATCCTGCCCCCCCAGGGCAGCTGTTGATACAGACGTAATTTCAAACCACCAGAGTGAATGAATAAATGATCCACTGTATGAGCTTTGAGTTTGTGTTCATAGAAAATACTATAGAAATCTAATCCATATTATCAGAAGTGTAGTCCAGGGTATACAGCGGTATATGGAGTATACTCACATTTTTTCTGTCAGTATTGGGTATACCCTCTTCTAAATCCCCCTGATGTGCACCATTCAGTCGTATCTGCAGCCAAATGGCCCATTTTTTCCCCTCATATTGTGAAGCCATGACCCGCCCTACTCTGCGTCTAATTGGCTAGTACTCGCTGCCTTCACTGATTAGATTGGTTAACTTTAGGCATGAGGACTGATGAGCCAATCAGAGGCAGAGTAGGGCAGGTCATGCCCAGGAAAATTCTGCTAACTAGTGCTGTCCACCTCTGGAACCTAATTGGACACCTCAGGTGGCAGTGCCACCCCAGTTGATTCACAGGTCACTGCACGTCTCGTTGAAAGATGCACGATTATTGGAAATGCAAATGAGAATAGCAGAATAAACGTTTTTCAACTGACTGACACATATTGAGAGAACCTACTTTCATGTTATCCATAATTCTGAGGTAAGTTTAAGGTGGTTTCAGAAAGAGTCACTGTTTTAAACAACTGGACATATGAGTGTACATGTAGAGAAGAAGAGATGGAGTCACCAATAGTTCAACTCTGGAGTAGGCTAACAGTTTGAAAGGATAATGTTATGGAAGGCCAACGGTATGAAAGGCTAACAGTATGAAAGGCTAATGTTATGAACAGCTAATGCTATGAACGGCTAACGTTATGAACGGCTAATGTTATGAAAGGCTAATGATATGAAAAACTAACGTAATGAAAGGCTAACATTATGAAAGGCTAATGTTATAAAAGGCTAATGTTATGAAAGGCTGGTGTTATGAAAGGCTAACGTTATGAAGTCTAACATTATGAAAGGCTAACATTATGAAAGGCTAATGTTATGAGAGGCTAATGTTATAAAAGGCTAACGTTATGAAAGGCTAACTTTCTCCTTTGTTTTCCTCATGTTGAATCCATTTCCATTCTAGCAGCTGTTTGTGTGTCCAGTAAAACCTACAAAACATTTTATAATAGTGAACAAATACTACTGATGGATTTGTGGGTAAACTAAATAGAGAAGTCTGACATGTCACTGTTTCTATAACAGCGTTTTTCTGGACTTAAAAAAAAAGGCGCCAAAAATTGAGAGCATACCCACTTCTCCAGGGACCACTCCACCACTGATTATTATTATTATTATTATTATTATTCCTCCTCAGTATCCAAAAGAAGAGTCTGGACCTTCACCGCCGCCGCCATCACACTGGGGAGGCGTTTCCATGCCAACAGTGTCAGTACTCCAGTCCGGACCGCCAGCTGTTGCTGCGTCACATCCGCAAACACCACAGCCACTCCCAGCATGCATCAGGGCAGCAGAAAACGTCCTCGTAGTCCCACCGACCCCGATGATGAAATACCTGCACATGACCTCATAATGTTAGACATTTGAAACGGAATCCATCCCATAATTGAATAAAGTTGTGACATCACTGGCCGGTTTGCAGTATGCATTCTTGTCTGTTCTTCCGTTCTTCTGTTCTTGTTGAAACGTCATCAGTCGCGGTCCAAGTTCTGTTCCATTTGAAAGTTTGCTTAAACCTAGAACCCGTGGAATACCCACATGTTGTTCTGGTCTGCTAGCTTAAAGCTCACTGGTTGGTGACTTCTGTAGACTGGACTGAGAAAATCTCCCATGATGCATTTCATGTTACTATCTTCAAAATGGCAGCAGCTGCAGAGCAGACGACCCACAGTTGTAAGTGTTTTTCTTTGATCATCTTATAGAAATCAGTTTATGTTTTGGAATAAATATATTATAAATGGGCGGTCTCTCAAAAAACAAACACCTAATTCATAAAATCCCTCAACAATTCAGTCTTAATCAAAGCTTAATTAAAGCTGCGTAGGATGTTTGTCTCCAATTTTCCATCAGATCTGTGAAACCCCAGTCAGATCCTCAGTGTCACTAATGTTAGTTTGTCTGTGACGACACACCTGAGTCACTGCCCTCACAGTGAACACCTTCCATGTGGACTCCACCACAAACAGTCTGTTTACAAATCAAATCAAAACAAACCAAAACCAAACAAACCAAAACCAAACAAATCAAAACCAAACAAACCAAAACCAAACAAACCAAAACCAAACACACAAAAACAACCAAAACCAAACAACCCAAAACAAAACAATCCACAACAAAACTAGAAGCACTCGGAGAGCGCAGACCTCCGCCAAGGCTGATCAGTGACCCCCCCGTGGGCCCCCCCACGCCAAGGAGGTTATGTTTTTGCCAGGGTTTGTTTGTCTGTCTGTCTGTCTGTTTGTCTGTCCGTTAGTGTGCAACATAACTCAAAAAGTTATGGACAGATTTTGATGAAATTTTCTGGTCTGCGCCCCCCCCCCCATGGGCCCCCCCACCCCCGATCACCACCAAAATTTTATCATTTCTTCCTTATCCCATTTCCAACAAACCCTGAAAATTTCATCCAAATCTGTCCATAACTTTTTGAGTTATGTTGCACACTAACGGACAGACAAACAAACAAACAGACAAACAAACAAACAAACCCTGGCAAAAACATAACCTCCTTGGCGGAAGTAACAAAACAAACAAACCAAAACCAAACAAACCAAAATAAAACAAACCCAAACCAAAACTACTGGTAGCACAAATATTTGTTGTACTAGTATATCCACTGGTAGTGCTGTTATTTGTAGTACTAGTATATCCAAAGGTAGTACTAGTATTTATAGTACTAGTATATCCACTGTTAATACTATTATGTGTAGTACTAGTATATCCAAAGGTAGTACTAGTATTTGTAGTACTAGTATATCCACTGGTAGTACTAGTATTTGTAGTAGTAGTATATCCACTGTTAATACTAGTATTTGTAGTACTAGTATATCCAAAGGTAGTACTAGTATTTGTAGTACTAGTATATCCACTGGTAGTACTAATATTTGTGGTAGTAGTATATCCACTGTTAATACTAGTATTCGTCGTACTAGTATATCCAAAGGTAGTACTAGTATTTGTAGTAGTAGTATATCCACTGTTAATACTTGGACTGTAAAACTACTGTGAAACTACTGTAATATCATAAAATTACTGTGATACTGTAAAACTACTAATACTGTAAAACTACTGTAATACTGTAAAACTACTAATACTGTAAAACTACTGTAAAATCATAAAATTACTGTAATACTGTAAAACTACTGCAATATCATAAAATTACTGTGATACTGTAAAACTACTAATACTGTAAAACTACTGTAATATAAAAAAACTACTGTAATACTGTAAAACTACTCTGATCATTTGAAGAGTACAAGTACAAACACATTGTGAAAACTGTCCTGAAGTACTGTCATGAAGTACTTGTACTGCATTCTATGCTCTTGTGTGTTCTGCTGATCTAATTATGTACAGTGTGTTTCCATGGAGACGACTCCTCCTGAACTATAGGAAGTGGATTAGCCCCTCCCTCTCCATGCAAGCTGATTAGGTTGGATAGCTGACCCTGGAGGGGGAGGGTCCACTGGGGGTCAGTGGGTCGACCAATCAGCAACCTCTGTTCAACAGGTCACTGTATATCAGACATTTGGACAAAACAGAAAGAATTCATGAACTTTAGTTTTGTTTATTTGCAAATAAAGAGTTAGTCCATATATCTGGAGGAGCAAAGAGGAGGACCAAAGAGGAGGAGAAGCAGAGAGGAGGAGGAGCAGAAAGGAGGACAGACAGGAGGAGGAGCAGAAAGGAGGAGGAGCAGAGAGGAGGACAGACAGGAGGAGGAGCAGAGAGGAAGACAGAAGGGAGGAGGACAGACAGGAGGAGGAGCAGAGTGGAGGAGGACCAGAGAGGAGGACAGACAGAAGCAAGAGTAGAGAGGAGGACAGGTTTTTGTTCATGGTGGTGTCTGATCTTTTGTAGTTCAATCCTTGTTCGCTGCTGGTTCTGGTTCTGGTTCCTGTTAAACCCTCAGTGACCTGATGGTGTCATCAGACTGGACATCACTGATCATTTCTGAAGATGATTGGTCGACTGATGAGCAGCTTATTGATCTGATGGGCTTATTGGGATTATTGGGATTATTGGGATTATCACCAGAGAAACAAACTTTAACTGTTCAAGTCTGACACGACGCCAACACCATCAGCAGGAGACACTCCACCTGGAGGAGACACTGTCAGGAGGAGACTGTCCATCTGGAGACCGTCCAACACCTGGTCTTTGTGGAGATGCAGCTCAGCAGCAGGTGAAGATGTCCTCTGGTCTTCATGTGGTGGAGGTGGAGGTCCAGAGGGCTGGGGTCTGTGGTGGACAGATGGAGGTCCAGAAGGATGGGGTCTGTGGTGGACAGGTGGAGGTGAAGGCGGAGCTGTCCGATGGAAGTGTCCTCCTGCTGAAGAGGACGGATGAAGATTTAGCCTGGATGATGAAGAAGCTGGTGGACAGTTTCCCTGACGACAGAGAGACTCTGTCCTCCAGACTGCTGAACGGTGAGTCTGCTTGGTGAGCCATGACGAAGGTCCAGGTCGAGGTCTATGTGAGGTTCTAAAGGTCTCTGTTCTTTGGTTTCAGCTTTGTTGAAAGTTCGAGCTGCAGAACAAAGTTCAGATCCTCAAGTGAAGGTTCAGGAAGTAAATAGACTTTTGAACATCATCATCAACCTGCCCTGCAAGGTACTACACAGTACCACACAGTACCACACAGCACTACACAGTACCACACAGCACTACACAGTACCACACAGTACCACACAGTAGTACACAGTACCACACAGTACCACACAGCACTACACAGTACCACACAATACCACACAGTAGTACACAGTACCACACAGCACTACACACTACCACACAGTACCACACAGCACTACACAGTACCACACAGCACTACACAGTACCACACAGTACTACACAGTACCAGAGTAGTGGTGCAGTTGGGCTGGTGGTCGGCCTTTGACCTGGTTCCAGGGTCAGGGTTAGACCAGATCACCCTGACTCTAGGCTGGTGTAACCCTCCCCTTGAATAAACCTGCAGTCAAAATCTCATGGTATCATATATTCTATATATGTACTATTATATATTCTACATACGAACTATTATATATTCTACTAATGGACTATTAAATATTCTATATATGGACTCCTATGTATTCTATATATGGACTATTATATATTTTATATATAGACTATTATATATTCTACATATGGACTCTTATATATTCTATATATGGATTCTTATATATTCTATATATGGACTATTGTATATTCTACTAATGGACTACTATATATTCTACATATGGACCATTGTATATTCTATATATGGACTCTTATATATTCTACAGGGTGTCCCATAAGTCTCCATACATAGGAAAAATAAACGTTTCTTGACATAAACCATTTTTATTTATATAATATGCTCTATATACTGCCATTTTGTCGGGAACACATTTCAATGCGTGTCCTCCACTGCTGAAGAACTATAAAGAAGAAATATAAAGAAATACATGTTAGAACCATATATGTATGGAATGTATTATGTCTCCTATGTATGGAGACTTATGGGACACCCCATATATATATATATATATGTCTTGGATGGTTGGTGCTGGGGTGTGGAACCTTCACAGCAGAAACGCTCCACCCACACATACTTGTTTTGGCTCTACCCATGTCCAAACCCTTTCCCTCATACAAACTCTGGTCCACTTTCTGGACACATGGACTCCCTTCTGTCAAATCCCCAGGCAGCGTGGGTAATGATCTGTTGGTGGGCGGAGCTTAGCTTTTGTTGACCGTTGATCCTCTTAGTTTAGTCAAGTGGTTCTTGAATCCAAATATTGTGTGAAATTGTGGGTTCCGTTGAATTTCTGACCCATTGTGTTGAACAGACATTCACTGTTTATTCTGTTAGTGTTTGTCTTTAATATATGGAACCAGTTTCAAATCAAACATTCCGTCTGTGTCTGTCTTCTAGAGCTGATCCTTGTCCTCTGGTCTCTAGTCTATTATAGTTCCTGTGGTCCAACATGATCCAGTCCTTTAATAGTGTCCACACATACAGATGGACATTTGGACTTCAGTGGTTTGGACTGGAACACTCACCTACTAATTCCCAGGCCATTATTTTTGCCCCAGTCCACCCCTGTCAGAACCTTTTAGGGTTAGAAGATCCCAGAAGGTTTGATGTAGATCTAGTGGATGTGGTCGATACCTGATCCATCTGAACCTGCATTAGTCCACACCGTTAGGGTTCCAAACCTTCAGTGGTTGGACGTTGTCTCCATCTGGAATCAAATGGGTTTTATAAAGAACCGTCATAAAGAATGTTCAGAAGAAAACACTGGAATATTTGGGTTCCTCTGTGGTCCTGAAGGTTCAAGTCTCAATGTTCTTCATTTTTCAGATTTCACAGTCAGAGCCGGTGCTCGCATTCTTTGAACCCGGTAAAGTCGACAGACCTTCAGAAAACAGGGCCAGAACCTCAGGACTGAAGACCAGATCCAGAGGACTGGAGACCAGACCCTCAGGACTGAGGAACAGATCCAGAGGACTGAAGACCAGACCCTCAAGACTGAAGACCAGATCCAGAGGACTGAGAACCAGACCCTCAGGACTGAAGACCAGATCCAGAGGACTGAAGACCAGACCCTCAGGACTGAAGACCAGATCCAGAGGACTGAGAACCAGACCCTCAGGACTGAAGACCAGATCCAGAGGACTGAGAACCAGACCCTCAAGACTGAAGACCAGACCCTCAGGACTGAAGACCAGATCCAGAAGACTGAAGACCAGACCCTCACGACTGAAGACCAGATTGAGAAGACTGAAAACCAGACCTTCATAAACAAGGACCAGACCAAAGGTGCTGATCAGACCTTCAGACCTGAGGAGGACCTGGAGTCCAGGGTGTCCCGAAGTCTGGGACATTCAGGTCAGTTTGGTTCAGGATGTGACCTTTGACCCTCTCGTTTTCATGTGGTCATGTGTCCTTCATGCGTGTTCTGTTCAGAGGTCCTGAGATCCAACGGTTTCTGTTTGGCAAACACTGAGACCATCCTGTTTGACCTGACTCCGCCCACACAGGAAATCAGCCAATCAGATGATGCCACAGGAAGACGGTGAGCTGTGGTCAGTAGACGTCTGTCGAATCCAGACTGAGGCCGTTTCTCAATACACGTTCTTGTCTGTTCTTCCATTCTTGTGAATTATCATCAGTTGCAGTCCAAGTACCATTCCAATTGCAAGTTCGCCTAAACCTAGAACCCATGGAACACCCACATGTTGTTCTGGTCTGCTAGCTTAAACCTAGAACCCATGGAACACCCACATGTTGTTCTGGTCTGTAGCTTAAACCATGGGTGCACTGGGTGGTGACTCCTGTAAACTGGGATGGAAAGAATACCCAAGCTGCACTTTGTTCCAGCTCGACTGGAAGCTGGGCAGCTGTACATGACTGAACTGACAACATGTAAATACTAGTATAAATGAATAAATACATGTAAATACTAGTACAGCAGATACAGGGTTAAAGGTCACCAGTACAAGGGTTAGGGTTAAAGGTCACCAGTACCATCTGTTCAATCAACTCTATGCACAGCCCCACTACTTCCTGAACTTCAGGTGGGTCCTTTATTTCATGTCTTTCACAATTGGACACACTGATTAATCCAGATGTGGCTAATTAATCAGTAGTCACAACAAGAAGTAGCAGGCACACCTGGATTAACCAGTGTGTCCAATCATGAAAGACGGGAAATAAGGAACCCACCTGAAGTTCAGGAAGTAGTGGAGCTGTGCATGGAGTCCATTACAGATAGACTTGCGTTCTAAGGAAGTCCGCTCTCTAGGTCTGTTCTGACCAAGACCATACTCTGACTTCTGAATGTGTTGTTAACATCCTGTTAATTTGGGTTAACGAGGGTTATCGAAGGTTAACAAATGTTAACGAGGGTTATTGAAGGTTAACAAACATTAACGAGGGTAATCGAGGGTTAATGAGGGTTAACAAATGTTATCGAGGGTTAACGAACGTTAACGAGGGTTAACAAGGGTTATCAAGGGTTAATGAACATTAACGAGGGTAATCGAGGGTTAATGAGGGTTAACAAAAGTTATTGAGGGTTTACGAATGTTAACGAGCGTTATCTGGGGTTAACAAACATTAATGAGGGTGATTGAGGGTTAACTAATATTAACGAGAGTTATCGAGGGTTAACAAACGTTATTGAGGGTAATTGAGGGTTAACAAACATTATCGAGGGTTAACAAATGTTAATGAGGGTTACTGATGGTAACTGAGGGTTAATGAGGGTTAACAAACGTTACCGAGGGTTAATGAACATTAACGAGGGTTATTGAGGGTTAACGAGGGTTATCAAGGGTTAACAAACATTATCGAGGGTTAATGAGGGTTAACAAATGTTATTGACAGTTAACGAATGTTAACGAGGGTTATCGAGGGTTAATGAGGGTTAACAAATGTTATCAAGTGTTAACGAACATTAACGAGGGTAATCGAGCATTAACAAATGTTATAGAGGGTAATTGAAGGTTCACAAACATTATCGTGGGTTAACAAACGTTAATGAAGGTTATCGAGGGTAACTGAGGGTTAATGAGGGTCAACAAACACTATCGAGGGTTAACAAACATTAATGAGGGTTATCAAGGGTTAACAAAGGTTATCAAGGGTTAACGAGGGTTCTGATCCAAGGTCCAACCAGATACTTCAATATTAACCCACCTTTCTGTCCGTCTGTCTGTCTGTCCTTCTGTTTAACGTGTCCATCTGTCTGTCTCTCAGACCCAGTGTCCAGCCTCCTGCCTGTCTTCAGCTCTGTCATCCGTCTGTCTCTCCTCATCTTCTTCGTGGTTTCACAGGGATGATGGGGAGGCTGGTGAAGAGGCGGAGCTTCAAGCACAGGATGAACCCGCCTCATTCCTGTATTCCGTCGACCTGATCTCCTACCTGCAGCTGTCCTGTACTCTGCTGGACTCTCCGGAGACGGATATCCTAGACTGAGGACAGACCAGGACGGGAAGGACAAACTAGGCAAAGCAATGAAGAAGACAAACCAAACAGTGAACAGAAAAACACCTGTGGACTCATGAATGGACTATGAATGGACTCATGAATGGACTATGAATGGACTCATGAATGGACTATGAATGGACACATGAATGGACAGAATTCAGACACAAATGAGAAAAATATAGTTTTAAAAACCTAAAAAAAATGGTGTCTTGGCCTCAGTTTCTTTAAGGACAGAAGTGAATGTAGCTCATGTTCTCCATCATCTGTGTTTGTGAGAAACTGAAGAAAAACATGTATTTAATAACAACAAACAAACACAAACAATAAATGTCATGAATTGAATTAAATCTACATTTTATTGAATGTGTGACAAAGTGTTTTCACTGGTGGATGGATTCACATCAAGACAAACACAGGTATAACTATGACAACCACCCTGTCAGGGGTGGGGTCATGTCTATCGCAGGTGTCACAGAAGGGGAGGAACTTTACTCTCTGCAGAAGCCCCGCCCACTGAGTCAGCGTAATGTCCGAGGGAGACGGAGTTAGCAGCCTTGGTGTCTGCGGTGATGTCAGCGGACTCCTGGCGGGCGAACGCCACCGATTCAGCCCTGGTGACATCTGTGTCCCTTTTGGTCCAGCAGGAGTCCCTGTCTGATGCTGTGGAGGGGCGGGGCCCTTTCAAGGAGTCCCTGTCTGATGCTGTGGAGGGGCGGGGCCCTTTCAAGGAGTCCCTGTTTGATGCTGTGGAGGGGCAGGGCCTCTGCCAGTCTGCCATGCTGTGACCAGGTCTCGGAGAGCTCTGACTGGTCAGTGTGGCACAAAGCATTTACTTATTTATTTATTGACCTTTATTTAAGCAGGAAAACCTCATTGAGATTCAAAGTCTCTTTTCCAACAGCGTCCTGGTCCAGACGGCAGCAGTTCATGAAACAGTAACAAAACCAACACACGGTTTCAATACAGAACAAACACAAAATCAAGTCAAACCTTCCAAAGTCAAGTTTGCTAAAAGTGCCCACGAGATGAAGATAAAGTGGATCAGACAAAACATCTGCAGACAGATGTCTCCATCTCCAAGTCAGGTGACATCAAGGTCAAGGTAGACTTTATTATCCCCGAGGGGCAATTTGTTCTACAGCCAGCAGTTTCACACGGACAACAAACCAACAATAAATACAATAAATAATCCATTAAAAACAATAGCACCAACATCACAAAGAATTATTCAACAGAGCAATGGCTGCCGGAACCAAAGAATTCCTCATCCTATTGGTCCTACATTTAGGAATACTATATCTGCGACCTGATGGAAGCAACCTGAACACATCGTAAAGGGGATGACTGGGATCATCCAGGACTGACTGAGCCTTCTTCAGAGTCCGCCTCTGGTACAACACAGATCAGTGAGTGTGGTGCCAGCAATTTTGCTGCAAACTTTAGTGATGCCCTGCAACCTGTTCCTGTTTTTAAGAGTAAGCAGCCCATACCAGCTGATAAAAGAAAAGGTCAACACAGACTCAATAAAACAAGAATAGAACATTTTCATAAAAGTGTTATCCACTTTGAAATTGCAAAGTTTACGGTAAAAATAAATAAATAAATAAATCCTCTGATGAGCCGTTTTACATCCAGCATCCACCTGAGATTCAACAGTTAGCCTGTGGTCCAGCACCATTCCCAGATATTCCTACTGCTGAACCACCTCAACAGCCTGGCCATTAATGATGACAGGAAAGAAGACTGTAGGATTCTTCCTAAAATCTACAAACATCTCTTTGGTTTTAGACACATTCACATTTAAAAAGGACATGCTACACCAGTCTGTGAATTCAGACACTACAGGGCCATGATCAGGGTCATCATCCCTAAGAAGAGACACAGTCACTGAGTCGTCTGCAAACTTGAGGACATGCCGCCCCGGGTACTGAGTTTGGCACTCATTGGTGTACAACACAAATAAAAGAGGGGAGAGGACGCAACCCTGTGGCGACCCAGTGGAAGATGAAAGAACATTCGATAAAACACTGTTTACTCTCACACCTTGCGACATCTCAGATAAAAAGTCCATCAACCAAGATATGAGGCCGGGCTCGATGCTGTGGATGCTCTTCAGTCTTTCTGCTAAAATATGCGGTTGGATGCAATTAAAAGCTGAAGAGAAGTCAATAAAAACTAGGCGCACAAAAGTCTTTGCAGCTTCCAGATGTGTCAAGATCAGATCCTCTTGAAAGTGTCCAGTGGAACCAGGTCTTTAAGTTTCAGGTGTTTTTGTCATTGGTTCCAGGTTCAGTTCGAACTTTAGGAACAGACAAAAGCAAAAGATCCTGAGAACGCATTGAGGCACCGCTGGAGCTGAGCTGCAGGAGGAAACAAGGTCGCATCGGTGGAACATGAAGATGTTTGAATCAACTTCAACTTCAAATCAAATCAATGTAGGTAATGAACATTGACGTCAGTTCAATCAGGTTTCACCGTCAGCCACAGAACAGCACAAGCCTTCACTGTCATCGGACATGTTGACTGTTGTTTTGTGGTGTTGGTCATGTGGCATGGTGGTCTTTGTCTTGTTTTTGTGGTGTCCCTCTCACCTCAGACCACAGGTCCTGCTCCTCTAGCCATTAAACACTGCACACTGGGACAGAGCAGCGCAGTACTTGGGGTGTGTAATGGTGTAGATCAGGGGTGTCCAATCCTGGTCCTGGAGGTCCAGTATCCTGCATGTTTTAGATGTTTCCTCTTCCAACACCTGATCCAAATGATCCATCTATCATCCAGCTTTGGGAAGAATGAGAACAACCATTAGGTGGAAAAGGAAACATCTAAAACATGCAGGATACCGGCCCTCCAGGACCAGGACTGGACACCCATGATCTAAAACATCCTGGTTTGGTCCTGGTCTGGTCTGGTCTGGTCTGGTCTGGTCCTGGTCTGGTCCTGGTCTGGTCCTGGTCTGGTTCTGGTCTGTTCCTGGTCCTGGTTTGGTTCTGGTCCTGTTGTTGTCTGTCTACTGTTACTAAACTTGTCCTTGGACTTCCACCTACGTCATGGCCCAGAGCAGCAGGTAAACTTCTCAGCTCCAACAGATCTAATTAACAAAAGCAAAGGAAGTTTAGTTATAAATGAACACCAGACTGAAAAGGAAGTTCCAATGAGCATATCGACCCACAAAACAATCAACAGAGATGCAAAAGGGACCAAAAAAGAAGATGGAAAACTTGGACCTCAGCAGCTAATGATAACTGAAGCTACCCCATTGAACTCCAGTGGACAGGCTAACACCGGGGCTAACATCGGGACTAACACCGGGGCTAACATTGGGGCTAACATTGGGGCTAACATCGGAGCTAACATTGGGGCTAACACCGGAGGTAACACTGAGAATGACATACTAGCGGAGCTGCGAAATCTCCAACAGGAAAATACAAAGTCTTTTCAGAATTTCAAAGTTTCCCTCAGCATAATGAAGAGTAAATTAACTGATATCATGAAACGAACAAATGATCTGGAACAAAGAACAACTGAAATGAGAACAGAGTGGCACAGAGGACAGACTTGTGGACAGACATGAAGACGGACATGTGGACAGACATGAAGACGGATATGAGGACGGACATGTGGATGGACATGCTACACATGAGAGGGCCCTTAGCTACTTCTGCAGACAAACGGACCTGGCTAATAAATGCAGTGATATAGAAAATCAACTCCGGCGCAACAATATTCGGAACACCAGAAGGATCTGAGAAGGATGACATGTTAAACTTTGTGACAGACTTCCGGAGACACTCGTTGGTGTTACGGGAGGGGACTGAGATCAAAGTGGAAAGAGTCCACTGAGCCCTCGGACCCAAACCCAGAGGTAGAGCCCCACCACGGTCCCTTTTAGTCTGCTTCTTGGACTTTTACAACAGGCTTGGAAACAACACAATGTTCAGTTTGAGGGCCACAAAATCTACTTTGACCAAGATTATTCATCCAAAGTGCAGAGGAAAAGGAAAAAAGTTCGCGAAGTGATTAAACAGCTTAAAGAGAGGAACATCAGAGCTCAGTCACCGTACTCGGCCCAGATGAGGGTCTTCCTGGACTTCGGTACCAAAGTTTTTCGGTCATTGCTGGAGGCACAGCCGACACTGAAAGATCTGGGAGTGAATGTGGGGCTGGAGGACAGAGAGACCCTCGAGATGGAGATGGTCCAAGAGGCTTGGACAACACAGTCCAACAGTAGGAGAAAGAACTGTCAACAACTGAAGCCTTCAGAAATAAGAGGCCTCATTCATGGAGACTACGATCAAAGTTCTACAGGGTGTGAGTAAAATGAACATTATGGCTCAACTAGAATTAGTCATTTATCAAAAGTTTATTATCTGTCTTTTCTCAGCTGAAAGCATATTAGTAATGTATTCTAAATTGGGTTTGTCTGGGAGGGGGGACTCGGGTGTCTACCTAAATTAACAAATGATTGGCCTTGGGACAATCAGAAACCTCTACAGGATTCTGTGGCAGATCGTCACCTTACCCGGGGGGCAATTGTTCTCCGGCCAGAGGACATTGGGAGTAGATTGCCCTTTTTTGGCTATCCAGTTGTTGTTATTGCATGGGTTACCCACTGGTTCTATGGAAGTTCCAAAGGACTTGTCATGTTCAGAATGGCTATTTGCACTGTTCTGTTCTGGTTCTTTTAAGGTGCTCGGCAGGATATGTTCTAGTTTTATTTTTATTCAGTATAACTATTAGGCGATATGGTGGTGCAGTGGATCGCACTCATGCCTTACAGCAAAAAGGTCCTGGGTTCGATTCCAACACCAGTCAATGGGGTGGGACCTTTCCGTGTGGAGTTTGCATATTCTCCCCTTGTTTGCGTGGGTTCTCTCCGGGTACTCCAGCTTCCTACCATCATCCAAAGGCATGCACTGATAGGTTAATCTAAATCGCCCATAGATGTGAATGTAACAGTGATTGTTTGTCTCTAGGGTCAATTTTAGGTCCAACCCTTTTTAACCTTTATATGCTGCCTCTAAGACAGGTCATCAGGAGATACAGCATTAACTTTCATAGTTATGCTGATGACACTCAACTTTATGTCGCCGTGTCTCCAGATGACCTCAGCCCCATTGACACCCTTTTTAATTGCACTTTAGATATTAAGGGTGTATTCACACCTGCCTTGTTTGGTCCGTTTAAAACGGACCAGAGTTCATTTGCTCCCTTGGTTCTGACCTTTTGGGCTGGTGTGAATAAAAACCACCGAACTCTGTTCCGGACCAAACAAGCGAACCGAGACCCAGTTGAAGAGGTGGTCTCGGTGCGGTTCCATACGAACCCTGGTGTGGTTCGTTTCAGGTGTGAAAGCAGACCGGACCCGATCCGACACAGTTGGGTTTTTTGTACCTAACGAGCTCCCGTCGTGCGTCAAGCATTATGGACAACAGAGTTTTACCAGAGGAGCGCTCAGAGTGAGGATAGACTACAGAGCTGAAAATGAGCCCTGGTCAAACTTGGAGCTTGGAAGAGACACGCTGCCTTTTGGACATCTGGGCAGATGTGCATATAACACAGCTGACAGAAAGGACACCGAAAAACTCCGACGTTTTCAGCTTGTTCAGCGAGAGAATGATTAGGATGACGGTTAGATTTGTCTGTTGTGCTTGAAATAAAAAATAATAAACGACTTCATCAGCCCCAGCAAACTTTACCTGCGTTAAGGAATTCTGTCCCTGGCTAAACTCAACGGTGATATAGGATAGATACGCATAGGTAAGCAGTACGGAGCACTAATGCTTTTGGAGAACAGTCTTTTCATATACCAGCAGAATTCACACTTCAGACCTGTTCTGTCTGGTGTGAATCAGACCAACAGTCACAAAATGATGTGCACACATGAGCGCTGTCCTCCATAGCTGTCTTGCCCTGTGTCTCCGTCATTGAGAAATGAATTCTACAATACTGTAAACCTGATGTTGCATCAAACGCTCTTGCTGCTCAAACACTTGTGCAGACGTCTGCATCTGTAAAAACCGCTATGACGATAACAAAAACAGCAGCAAAATTTCCATGATTCTGTCCTTTCACTTTGGACTGAGCGCTTTAATGGACACTGCTCATTTCTGTCCAATGGATGAACGACCTCAGCACACGTGGTTTTGTTTACAGATTTTGGTCCACTTACAAAAATGTACAGTGTGAATACGAACCGCACCAAATTAAAAAAAAAAATAAAAAAAATTTGGTCCGGACCAAAGCAAGTGAACTATCGGACTTTCCTGGTGTGAATACACCCTAAGTCCTGGATGGCAGCAAACTTCCTCCAGCTCATCCAGGGCAAAACTGAGGTTTTAATTGGTGGTCCTGAGGCTCAGAGGGAGAGGCTCAAAGCTAAGCTCCAAACCCATTCACTCGGCTCCTCTGAGAGGGTTAAAAGTCTGGGTGTTTTACTAGATTGTGAGCTTAGCTTTGAGCCACACATAAGGTCTGTTACCAAAACTGGTTTTTATCATTTAAAAATATTGCCAGAGTACGACCATTTCTCTCTCGAGCCAGTGCAGAGACTTTGATACATGCTTTTATCACAAGTCGAATTGATTACTGTAACGCTCTCCTTTCTGGTCTTCCCAAGAAGACCATTGCACCACTGCAGCTGCTCCAGAACTCTGCAGCCTGACTGCTGACGAGGACCAGAAAGAGAGTGTCATATCAGTCCCTGGACTTTTTCTTGTTTTGTTTGTTTTGTGTGTTGTTTCCTGTTTTATTTTGTTAGTTTCCCTCATGTGTCTTGTCTGGTGTCTTTACTTCCTCTTTGTGTTCACCTTTGCCCTGATTACCTGCCTCCTCCCTGATTGTCTCCACCTGTGTCCAATTGTCTTCCTGCCCTCTTGTGTATTTAAACCCTGTGTTTCCCCCTGTTCGTTGCCAGTTCGTTTTCAACCCTTGGTGTGATAACTTACCAGCGTTTTTTGATCCTGCCTGCCTGTTGTGACCTGTTTTGCCCATCGACCTCCGACTCTGCCTGTTCCTCGTCTGCCTGCTCGTCTGTCTTCGACCTGGTTTGTCCATCACACCTGAGAATACGCCTGACCCCTGTCTGTTCCTCCGCCTTGGTGCCTTTTCCTGGTTTTGACCCCTGCCTGGACTATTGGTACGTGAGCCTGCCTGACCCTATGTACGTTTGCCTGTCTGATTGTCTGCCCGTGTATGACCTGGTCTGCCCTCTGATTCTCCTTTGCTCTCTCCTAGTCAGGTTCCCCTCGTGTGCTCCCGACCTGGGCCGTAACGTGGTTCACTTAAAATCCGAAGCCGAGACGATTCCCCATCTCAATCCAGCTGAAGATATATTCATTACCACTATGTGTGAACCTGTTACTCTGATTATCTCTAATAAATCCCTTTTAATTGTACTCCTGTCTGAGGGTCTTGCATCTGGGTCCAGTACTCGTACAATCTGTCCTAACAGTACGAACTGGCCAGATATGGACCCAGCAGACCTTGACCAGGTCCGGGAGGCTATCCGGTCACAGGGGCAGCGTTTAGGGGGGCACGAGCAGGTTTTACACAGTCTCCTCGACAAGATGAACCAGCTCTCAGCCCAGTTCGCCCAGTCCTCCCTAACTCAGACTGCGGTACCAGTTCAGTCTGTTGAGTCTGTGCCTCCTGCTTCGTCCGCCCGAGCCCTGGACGAACCTAATATCCCTCCGCCGAACAAGTACTCAGGTAACCCAGAGACTTGTAGGAATTTTTTCTCTCAGATTCAGTTAATCATAGAGGCTCAGCCACGGCGTTTTTCCAATGACTCTGCTAAAATAGCATACGTGGCTAGTTTATTGGAGGGTCCTCCCCTGAGTTATTTCAACGCCTTGTTGGAAAAGGAATCCCCAGTGGCTCGCTCCTATTCCAGATTATGTGCTGAACTTAAACGTGTGTATGATCACCCCGTTCGAGGACCGCAGGCTGCCTTACATCTTATGAGACTGAGGCAGGGGGAGCGAACCATTAGACAGTACGTGTGTGAGTTCCGTTCTCTGGCGGTGGAGTCTGAGTGGAACGAGAAAGCCTTAATAACTGCCTTTCAGTCAGGACTCACTCGATCCATCGGACGCGAGATGGCACTCCATCAGGAGCTAAGGACCCTGGAGGAGGTCATCGAAGCTGCCATCCAGACCTCCGACCAGATGACCTTCTGGAATGCGGAACCTGCACGGTCCCGTCCGTCGTCCCAGGTGGCTGAAGGCAATCCAACGGCAAGTCTTCCATTCCCGGTTAATGAGGCAGGAGATGGTCCAAAGGAGGAGACCATGCAGCTGGGTCGCACCCGTCTCTCTGCGGAGGAACATCGGCGCCGTCTTGTGGCAGGGCTCTGCCTCTACTGTGGTCAAGAGGGTCATCGGGTCGCTAACTGTCCCAGTAAGAACAAGTCGACCACTGGTGAGGACAGATTTATTAGTCGAACTGTGTGTGTTTCAGATTCTTCCCGTTTGCAACCTATGATTCTTCTCAGTTCTACCTCCCTGTCATTACAGCACCCCGTGTTAATAAACTCCGGTTCAGACGCCACTCTTATGGACATCAGCCTCGCCCTGAAGCTGGGACTCGGTCTGATGCCCCTTGAAAGACCACTGGAGGCTAAAGCTCTAGATGACAGGTTAATTTGCCGTATCACCCAGCGCACCCAACCTGTTACTGTCCGGTTCCCTGACGGACACTCTGAATCTCTGTCCTTCCATGTGTACCAGTCTGAGGCTCACCCCCTTATTTTGGGTTTCCCCTGGCTCCAGCGTCACAACCCCTGTATGGACTGGAGCACAGGGAAGGTCCGGGCATGGGGGGAGGGGTGCGCCTCTTGTCTAGTGGGAGGTATTCAGTCTGAGCCAGTAGCCCAGGTTCCCCACACCACGGTGGCCTCTGTCCAGTCCTTTAAGGTGGACGAGGCGGATTTCCCGGCCCTCAGTAAAGTTCCAGAACATTATCATGACTTGAAACTGGTGTTTAGTAAGACCCGGGCTACATCCTTACCCCCACACAGACCCTACGACTGCGCCATAGACCTCCGGCCTGGAACCTGTCCCCCTAGAGGGAGGTTATATTCCCTGTCGGGTCCTGAGACCGCCGCAATGCAAAAGTATATTGATGAGTCACTGGCTGCAGGGTTAATCAGACCATCCTCGTACCCTGCAGGGGCGGGGTTTTTCTTCATAGATAAAAAGGATAAGACCCTTAGACCCTGTATTGATTACAGAGGACTAAACAAAATTACTATCCGTAACCGATACCCATTACCTCTGATGTCATCTGCTTTTGAGCTCCTGCATGGAGCCCGGATCTTCACCAAGCTGGACCTCAGAAACGCATATCACCTGGTGAGAATAAGAGAGGGAGACGAGTGGAAGACTGCATTTAACACTCCCAGCGGACATTATGAATACCTGGTAATGCCTTTTGGTTTGACTAATGCTCCTGCTGTCTTTCAGGCCCTAGTGAATGACGTCCTCCGTGATATGCTTAATCTGTTCGTTTTTGTCTATCTGGATGACATTTTGATTTTCTCCCCCGATGAGAGGTCTCATGTCCAGCATGTCCGTCAAGTCCTGAAGAAACTACTCGAGAACCAACTGTATGTAAAAGCCGAGAAGTGTGAATTCCACCGGTCCTCTGTCTCCTTTCTTGGGTTCATCATTGGTGAGGGGAGTGTCCAGATGGACCCAGAGAAGGTCAGCGCCGTCAGAGACTGGCCCACACCTACATCTCGTAAAGAGGTACAGAGGTTTCTGGGATTTGCTAACTTTTATCGTAAATTCATTCGGGGGTTCAGCAATGTGGCTGCCCCCTTGCACTGTCTCACCTCTCCTAAGACTGTTTTCAGTTGGAGCCCCGAAGCCGAGGAGGCGTTTGGTCGCCTTAAGGAGGCTTTCACATCAGCACCGATCCTGTCCGTCCCTGATCCGGCCCTGCAGTTTGTGGTGGAGGTGGATGCTTCTGATGTGGGGGTGGGAGCGGTCATCTCACAGAAATCCCAGAAGGACAATAAACTTCACCCCTGTGCTTTCCTGTCACGGAGGCTGTCTCAAGCAGAAAGGAACTACGACATCGGGAACCGAGAGCTGTTGGCAATCAAGGTGGCGTTGGAAGAATGGCGCCATTGGTTGGAGGGGACGGACGTGCCTTTTCTTATCTGGACCGACCATAAGAATTTGGAATATCTACGCTCAGCGAAATGCCTCAACTCCAGGCAGGCCAGGTGGGCTCTTTTTTTCACCCGTTTTAATTTTTCCCTGTCCTATCGGCCGGGCTCTAAGAATGGCAAACCGGACGCCCTGTCCAGAATGTTTTCTGCCACTGACTCTGTCATAGAACCTGAGACTATTTTACCGGAGTCCTGTGTAGTGGGGGCTTTTCAATGGGCCATTGAGAAGTCTGTTAATGAGGCCCTTAAAGACTGTGACGTCCCGGAGGGGGTGCCACCGGGGCGGCTGTTTGTCCCTGTTTGTCTCCATCCGCAGGTGATCCAGTGGGCTCACACGTCCAGGATGGCATGCCACCCAGGTGTTAGACGCACGACGTTCATCATTAAACAGCGGTTCTGGTGGTCCGGGATGGATAAAGAGGTGGCGGAATATGTGGCCGCGTGTCCCACCTGTGCATCCTGTAAGCCATCCCACGCAGCTCCTGCTGGTCAGCTACATCCCCTACCAGTTCCTAAGAGGCCATGGTCAGATATCTCCCTGGACTTCGTGACGGGTCTACCCCCCTCAGACGGTAACACCACTGTACTCACCATTGTGGATAGGTTTTCTAAGATGGTTCATTTTGTCGCCATGCCTAAGCTCCCTTCTGCTAAGGAAACGGCTGAGGCCCTGTTATTCAATGTGTGTAGACTACATGGCTTCCCTAAGGATGTGGTGTCTGATAGGGGCCCACAGTTTGTGGCCCGCTTCTGGCGGGCTTTTTGTGCCCTCATAGGGGCATCTGTCAGTCTCTCCTCTGGATATCACCCACAGAGCAATGGTCAAACTGAGAGGGTCAACCAGATCTTGGAGACCGGTCTGCGTGTGCTGGCTTCTCATAATCCGGCCTCCTGGAGCCGTCAGCTGATTTGGGTTGAGTTCGCACATAACTCGCTACCCTGTGCCTCATCTGGTTTGTCTCCGTTCCATATCGTGTATGGATATCAACCGCCCCTGTTTGCATCTTCGGAGAGAGAGGTCAGTGTTCCCTCTGCCCAGGCCCTCATCAGACGTTGTAGGAGGACCTGGATGCGGGCCAGACAGGCTTTATTAAAGTCGGTCGGCTACTATAAGACCATGGCGGACCGTCGCAGGACCCCGGCGCCGGCCTATCAGCAGGACCAGCGGGTATGGCTATCCACACGTCATCTCCCATTAAGGGTGGAGAACCGCAAGCTGGCGCCCAGGTTTGTTGGCCCATTTCCCATATCTAAGGTTATTAATCCTGTTTCAGTCCGTTTGAGGCTGCCCCGAACCATGAAGATCCATCCCACGTTTCATGTTAGTCAAGTCAAGCCTGCGAGGGAAAGCCGGCTGGTACCCCCACTCCACCCCCACCGCCGCCTCGGCTCATCGATGGTGACCCGGTGTACTCAGTACGACGTCTCCTAGCGGCCCGCCGCCGTGGAAGAGGATTCCAGTACCTGGTGGATTGGGAGGGGTACGGACCAGAAGAGCGGTCCTGGGTCCCTGCGTCCTTCATCCTGGACCCGGAGCTCATCAGGGATTTCCATCATCGCCACCCTGAGGTTCCTGGGCCGTCTGAAGCCGTCCCTTGAGGGGGGGGTTCTGTCATATCAGTCCCTGGACTTTTTCTTGTTTTGTTTGTTTTGTGTGTTTCCTGTTTTATTTTGTTAGTTTCCCTCATGTGTCTTGTCTGGTGTCTTTACTTCCTCTTTGTGTTCACCTTTGCCCTGATTACCTGCCTCCTCCCTGATTGTCTCCACCTGTGTCCAATTGTCTTCCTGCCCTCTTGTGTATTTAAACCCTGTGTTTCCCCCTGTTCGTTGCCAGTTCGTTTTCAACCCTTGGTGTGATAACTTACCAGCGTTTTTTGATCCTGCCTGCCTGTTTTGCCCTGTTTTGCCCATCGACCTCCGACTCTGCCTGTTCCTCGTCTGCCTGCTCGTCTGTCTTCGACCTGGTTTGTCATCACACCTGAGAATACGCCTGACCCCTGTCTGTTCCTCCGCCTTGGTGCCTTTTCCTGGTTTTGACCCTTCCTGGACTATTGGTACGTGAGCCTGCCTGACCCTATGTACGTTTGCCTGTCTGATAGTCTGCCCGTGTATGACCTGGTCTGCCCTCTGATTCTCCTTTGCTCTCTCCTAGTCGGGTTTCCCCTCGTGTGCTCCCGACCTGGGCCGTAACGTGGTTCACTTAAAATCCGAAGCCGAGACGATTCCCCATCTCAGTCCAGCTGAAGATATATTCATTACCACTCTGTGTGAACCTGTTACTCTGATTATCTCTAATAAATCCCTTTTAATTGTACTCCTGTCTGAGGGTCTTGCATCTGGGTCCAGTACTCGTACAATCTGTCCTAACAGTGAGAGCATATAACACCAGTGCTCAGGTCTCTGCACTGGCTCCCCGTGAGCTTCAGGATCGATTTTAAAGTGCTTTTATTGGTTTTTAAAACTCTTAATGGTCTTAGCCCTATTTATTTATCTGATTTGCTTTTAACGTATGAGCCCTCTCGGACCCTCAGGTCCTCAGGTAGTCACCTCTTAACTGTTCCTAGAGTCCACACTAAGACTCATGGTGAGGCCTCATTCAGCTTTTATGGCCCCAAACTATGGAACAGCCGACCTGAGGTCCGCTGCGAGTGTTCATATTTTTAAAAGTAAACTTAAAACTTATCTTTTTTGTCTAGCTTTTAATTAAACCCTTACTGTAAACTTTACTTTGTTGCTTGTATTTTTATTTGCAACCACGGGACAGTGGGGGGTTTTGTTGTGAAGCACTTTATGCTACATGTAACATGTATGAAAAGTTCGATAGAAATAAAGTTTGATTGATTGATATGTTTAGTCCTGTGATGAACTGGAGACACGTCCAGGGTGAACCCTGCCTTCATGCTCCAAGAGGCCCCCATGACCCTAGTGAGAATAAAGTGGGTTCAGAAAACGAATGAATGAATGCATAACCTAATTAGGCATGTACAGGCTCGATGTTATTAATTATAATATAAATGGCATCAATCATCCCATAAAAAGGAAAAAAATTATGTCCCAACTGAAAAAAATTAAACTGTCCAATTGCATTACTTCAGGAGACTCATCTTGATGATAAGGGACACCAAAAATTCAGTAGAGAATGGGTGGGTCAGGTCTTTAGTTCAGCTTGTAAAGAGGAGAGGAAAAGAGGTGTGGCCATTTTGGTACACGAAGCACTGGGCTTTACTGTTGAAAAAACACATAGTGACACAGAAGGATGCTACATTCTGATTGGTGGAACAATAGGAGAGGTAAAAATGTCAATTGTGAATCTATATGCACCAAATGTAGATGATTCGGTGTTTTTAAAAGAAATCTCAGTTGTTCTAACCTCATATGCAAAAGGGTCTCTGATAGTAGGGGGTGGTTTCAATTGTGTGTTGAATTATCAACTAGATAAACAACCATTTGATCAGGGACCAATATCAAGAAAAACAAGTGTGATGCGGAGTGTGATGGAAGACATGGGCTTAGTAGATGTATGTAAACACTCCAAAGAACAAGATTATACAGTTTTCTCCTAGTTCATGGTAGTTACTCCAGAATAGATTTGTTTTGTATGTTAAAAAGAGAAATGTACAAAGTGACAAGTTGTCACACAGGACCAACAACAACTTCAGACCATAGTTCTTTCACTGAATTTGGACTAGATCAACAACATAAATCAGTGACGGTTAAATGTTTCACTACTTAATAACCCTTGTGTGGTATAAAATATTAAGCAAGAATGAAAACATTATTTAGAACATAATGATAATGGAGAGGTTTCAATTCCCACGCTATGGGACGCAGCAAAAGTAGTTATTAGAGGGAAATTTATTGCCCTCTCATCTAAAATTAAGAAAGACAGGGATAAAGAACAGCAAAAATTGGAAAAAATCATATTAGATTTAGAGAAGGAGCATAACAGAACCAATCATGAAAATACCCTTAAGGCTTTAAAACACTGTAGACAAGACTTTAATGACTTCTTAAAGCAGAGGGGGCCCTAGACTTTGGCAATCAAAGATATTATGAATCAGGAAATCAGGCTAGCAGATTATTGGCATTTCAGTTACGCAAAGGCTAAGCGAACCGCACTGTAGCAAAAATCCTACACCCTACCTCCAAAAAAGTAGTATATCATCCTAAAGATATTGCAGATGCATTTTCTAAATACTATCAAGCACTATTCAACTCACCAGAGGCAGACAGGATTGGAAGATTTTTGGAAAAAGTCGGATTCCCATCGTTAACTGAAACCCAATCCAAAGCATTAGTAGAACCAATCTCAAAAAAAGAAATTGAAGACACTATTAAGAATCTAAACAATAATAAGTCTTCAGGGGTGGATGGCTGTCCTGGTGAGTTTTATAAGTATTTTAAAGATGAGATTACCCCTCTATTACTAAGGACTTTTAACCATGCTCTTACAAAAAATGACCCACCTAAATCCTGGTCCCAGGCAACAATTTCTGTCATCCACAAAAAGTGCAAAGACCCTTCAAGTTGCTCTTCATACAAGCCTTTAAAGTTTAATATGTTGCAACATGAAAATTATGACATCTATATTGGCCAAAAGAATTAATAAGTGTATAAATGATGTAATTTGATTAGATCAAACTGGATTCGTTCCAGGTCGGCTGGGGATCAATAATATTAGGAAAACATTAAATATAATAACTGTAGCTAAGAAAAAAACAGATCCATCAATGCTTGTGAGCCTAGATGCTGAGAAAGCATTTGATTGAGTAGATTGGTTGTTTTTAGAGCATACATTAAAGAAATTGGGTTTTTTTGGATCAGGGTGCTGTATTTGAATCCTACTTCCAAAGTACGAGTAAACGGTTGTACTTCTGAGGAGTTCCGGTTAAAAAGAGGAACCAGACAGGGCTGTCCCCTCAGCCCCCTGGTGTTCTCAATTAGTATTGAACCATTGGCAGAAATGATTAGGGAAGATCATAGATTGCAAGGAGGAACAGTAGGCGGGACAGAGCATAAATTATTATTATATGTCGATGACATTATATTATGTATTACAAACCCACTATCCTCTGTCCCAGCACTTCTAGTTCAAGGTTCAAGGTGACTTTATTTATACCTGTGGGTAGATTTGTTTTGCAGCAAGCTCTCGCTCACTGCCGGTCGCTGCATCCGCATGCGCCCAACACAAATCCTTCGAAAGAATTACACTGAAGATAATGCATGCACATTCATCACATATATAAGACATAAGACATTATAAACACAGTACACGTGGTCACGTGATGGAACTTTTTCAATGGATTTGGTTGTGGGAGGGGGACAGGAAGAGAAGAAGAATGTTGCGAGGTAGACGGAGATGGGGGGGGGGGGGGGGGGGGGGGGGGGGGGGGGGGGGGGGGGGTTAAATGCTTGTATGTGGTGAGTCCTTGAAAGTCTGTTTGTGTCTGAAAAATAAGAGACTCAGACTTCTGTCCTTATCAGTTCATTCAGTCCTGAGTCTTGACCTTAGGAGGATGTTTTGACTACAAAGGAACAGATTAGACCAGAGTGGCTCCAACTGCTTTACCGGCTCCCAGGAGAAACAATTAAATGGGGAAAAATGATTTGATTTCTGATTAATTTGATTAGAACTTAATTTTTGTTATAACTGGGCCTCAGCATTACTCCTCACTTCAAAGCAGGTAAATCCACCTGCACAGTTCGTCCTTTTTCCCTCAGTCCCGCGATTTGCCAGAGCACATCCACGGTCTGTCCAGCGATGTAATCCAACCTTTGTGTGAGTCCGCAGCTCGTCCAGCCAGGTCTCGCATGCAATCCTCCGACTGTGTCACCATCCACTGTAATACCTTCATGTCGTCACTAACTGCTCCGAAGTGCTCCTTAATTTCAATTGACAGCAGAGGGGTCTCTATGTGTGCTGCTGTCTTTCCAACTTTGCGATAAACCAGGGCAACTCCAAGACCAATTAGAAGGTGTCCTGTTATCAAAAATCCAAATAGGTAAATATCAATATCCTCCACTGACAGAACCCACAGCCATACTACCTCCTCTTGTTCCAAGCGTCGATCGCATACTTCAAAAGTTCTGTCAGGGCAGGTGGGCTCCTCCCGATGCCTTTGTTCCTGGGTGAAAAAATCTTGTCAAATGCACTGAGTTTCCAGTTGATCAATTCCATAATTTAGTTGTTCGGGAGTACAGCAAGCAGGGGATCCAAAGACAAAGTCAGACGAGACGCAGAGGCAAAAGCAGGAGAAAAAAAGAAGGCAAGGACAGCTCAGAAACACGTCTGCTCTCGACAGAGGACAGGAAGGAAGATTGATTGATATCTGGGTATAAAGTGAACAAGACCAAATCACAGGCATTAATGTTGGTAGGGGACAGACCACAAGAGTTGAATAGAATTGTTTCATTTAATTGGCCCACTCAAGGTTTTAAATATGTAGGTATATTGATCACACCTCAAATGTCTAAACTGTATAGTGAGAATTACAGTAAATCAATTTCTAAAATAAAACTTGATTTGGTGCATTGGGAGATTCTCCCCCTGTCCTTACAAGGTAGAACAGAAGCTGTAAAGATGAACATCTCTTATGTCTTTTCGAGACCCTGCCAATTTGGATACCTCCATCTACATTTAAAAGTTTGAATAAAATGATTTCTAAATTTGTATGGCAGAGGAAAAAGCCTAGGACCCGGAAGATATTACTATACAGCTCTAAAAGAGATGGTGGCCTGGGTTTACTCTAACCCTGAGGTTTATTATTGGGCCGAAGAGTTCCGGGGGCTGGTGGACTGGGTAGTTCAAGATGATGAAACAAATTGGATAAAGTTGGAAAATCATGCAAGCCCGTCAGTTCCCTTAGAGACTGCACTTTTTTTAACAAAAGACATGATGAGGCCTCAAAACAGAAAATGAATGGGTTGCCTGTACTCATCGAGTATCGACAATCATGAGGAAGAAAATGTGTCTTCCTTTAACTACCTCACACACATAGCAAATCACAAAACTAAATGACCTTCCTCCAAATCAAATAGATCCAGGTTTTTCAATTTGGGCAAGAAAAGGACTAAGAACTCTACACCAAATGTTTGATGAAGAAATCCTGAAGTCTTTTAAACAATTACAACATAAGTATGGGTTATGTTCCAAAGATGTCTATCGATATTTACAGATACGGGATAATTTGATGTCATGGAGAATGGGAGATGTTGACATGACTGCCTTCTTCAATAGAAATGTGTCTTATTAGGAGTATTGAAATATAGAATAAGGAAAAAATTGTGTTAAATATGTGTAACTTTGTATGAACACATCTGTCAGATAATTCCTTTGCTGTAAAGAAAGGGAAAGTGGGAATTAGAAGCAAACATCATTATTAAAGATGAGGAATGGAAAGTGGTCTGTGAAAAAGTCATAAAAACACAAATAACCACGTATGGAAAGAAGTCAGCGGGAAGGTTATGAGGAGATTTTTTAGGACTCCATCTAGTACATCTAGTTTTGCAATAAACCACTCAAATGTGTGTTGGAGAAACTGTACTCAGATAGGAGATCATACACATATGTTCTGCGGGGGGGCTCAAACATGCTAAATTGTAAGTTGTCATTGAATTTGTTAATTGTATAATTGGAGTACCTCCAGGGGAAGGTTTAGGTAAAGAGGATGTCAAATTGATACAAATTCTTTTATTAGTGGCAAAGAAAATGATAACCAAGTCATGGCTCAAAGTCCAACCCCCTACACTTGAGCAACGGCAGGAGGGTTTGAAATATTTATACAGAATGGAGAAAACCACAGCTCAGCTTCATTACCTCTGCCAGGAGGTAATGTGATCGCTTTGCTTTGTGTGTTTGCATGTTTGTTTGTTTGTTTGCGTAGTTGTTTGTTTGTTTGTTAGCAAGATAACTCAAAAAGTTATGGACGGATTTTCATGAAATTTTCAGGAAATGTTGATACTGGCACAAGAAAGAAATGGGTAAATTTTGGTGGTGATTTGGGGTGGGGGGCAGATCTGTCTTGGTGGTCTGCACTCTCCAAGTGCTTTTCTTGTTTGAAATGTGATCAGTTTACTGATATTTGGGCCCTGTCAATCAACCATTTCAGTTGGAAAAAATAATATTTTATGTCTGTGAAATATTGTTAAACTGTGGTATTAAATTGTAAGTCTCACTGTTTTGTTTTGTTTTGTTTTGTTTTGTTTTGTTTTGTTTTGTTTTGTTTTGTTTTGTTTTTTTGGGGGATGTGTAGATTGAAATTTAAGGGTTTCCACTGTCTTCTACTGTACTGGATGAGCACCAGTGTTCAGATGGGTTCGGAAGATGGAAAATAGGAGGCACTTTTCTTTAAATAAAATATGTTAAAAATAATAATAATAAAGTTGTCCTGTTTTGAATGGACCTGTTAATCTGTCCAGATTAATCTGGTCCTGGTCTGGTCCTGGTCTTGGTCTGGTCTGGTCCTGGTCCTGTTGTCGTCTGTCTACTGTTAATAAAGTTTTCCTGTTTTGAACGGACCTGTTAATCTGTCCAGATTAATCTGGTCTGGTCCTGGTCTTAGTCTGGTCCTGGTCCTGTTGTCGTCTGTCTACTGTTAAAAAACTTGTCCTGTTTTGATTGGACCTGCTAATCTGTCCAGATTAATCTGGTCTGGTCCTGGTCCTGGTCTGGTCCTGGTATGGTCCTGGTCTTGGTCTGGTCCTGTCGTCGTCTATCTGCTGTTAAAAAAAACTTGTCCTGTTTTGAATGGACCTGTTAATCTGTCCAGATTAATCTGGTCCTGGTCAGATCCTATTCTTGTTCTGGTCCTGGTCTTGGTCCTGTTGTCGTCTGTCTACTGTTAATAAAGTTGTCCTGTTTTGAACGGACCTGTTAATCTGTCCAGATTAGTGCAGATTAGTGTGTGTGTATTAATCCGTGTTCTGCAGCGTTTCAGTCTTCAGTCGACATGTGGAACCAGAAGAACAGGAACAACGGTATCATTTTCTCAGGTTTGTCCTCACACTCACTCAGTTCCGTTGGTTTCAGGTCTCAGAGACCAGGATCTAGACCGGAATCAGGCCCAGGACCCATGTGAGCCTGATCTGAGTCAATGTCCTGCTGGTTTGAGACACAACGGATGTTTAAAACCATCAAAGTCGGACTGGACCTTCAGTCTGACACAAAATGGACTCACATCAGCTCACTGGTCAGCTCACTGGTCAGTTCACTGGTCAGTTAATTGATCAACTCACTGGTCAGTTTATTGGTCAGCTCACTGGTCAGTTTACAGGCCAGTTCACTGGTCAGTTTACTGGTCAGTGATTGTGCTGTTCGCTTGCTGTCCGCCATCTTTGATCAGGGTAAAACGCCAACTTCAGGGTTACCATAACAACACACAGACCAAAGTTAGAGCAAAGTCTGAACATTAAGAGAATGTCAGCAGAGATGTTTTTGTTTGTTTATTTACCATTGATGTTTAAGTATTTTAATTGTTGTTTGTTTGTTTGTCCTCAATGTTTGTTTGCAATGTTTGTTTATATGTTTGATTATTTCATTATTTGTTTACTTGTTTGCTTGCTTGTTCTTGTTGTTTGTTCTCAGTGCTGCTGGTCCTGTCAGGGGCGTCGGCCTTTGTGGAGGAGCTCGATGATTCGTGAGTCCGAATGTGATGTGACATCCATTCATCCATCCATCCATCCATCCATCCACCCTCACCCCTCCACCTCCTCTAGTTCCTCCAGGGGAATACAAGGTGTTCCCAGGTCCACAGATATAATAACTCCAGCATGTCCTGGGTCTGCCCCAGGGACTCCTCCTGGTTTGTCATGCCCTGAAACACCTCACCATGGAGGCATCCTGATCAGATGAACCACCTCAGCTGACTCTTCTGACTGTGGAGGAGCAGTGGTTCTACTCTGAGCCTCTCCCAGATGGCTGAACTCCTCACCCTATCTCTAAGGGAGAGCCCACACACCGTGCGGAGAAAATTCGTTTCCACCTCTTGTATCCGCGATCATGTTCTTTCAGTCACTACCCACAGCTGATGACCATAGGTGAGGGTAGGAGCATATGCCGCGTTTCCGCTATTTGGAACCGACTCGACTTGACTCGGCTCAACTCTGGTACCAGGTCCTATTCCTGGAGACCGTTTCCATTACAGGATACTACCGACTTTGAGTACCTGAACGTCATAGCGATGCAGCACGTTACTTCTGTGTCATCTACTCAGAGTTGCTGATTAACTCGCTCGTTGCATGTTGTCTCATCAAGCTCATGCTGAATTTTTATGTCTGAACCTCCTCGACAAACTATGGTGTAGTTTTGCAGGCTGTCATCATGTGGGTTAACCTACTGCTATATTTACTGTCAACTTCCACATCTGTTTTTTGTAAAACAGCGGGTCACAGAGACAACTGTCTGACCAACCAGTGGTCTGTGGAATGACCTTTTCCACATTATTTACAGTTTCTAAGTGTTACCAATGGTTCAAAAGCACTAGAAACGTGTGTATGCCAGACATGGAGTTGGCGCGGAGGACTGTACATTTTATGGTCATTTCACTCTTTATACATCTGAACGTGAGTGTGGAAAAGGGCGTACGCCACGTTTTTAGGCATACACACCCTTTATACATGAGGCCCCTGGTACAGTGTTCCTGAACCGGGTTTTTGCATCGCTCTTGGTCCGACCCATCACCTAGGACCAGTTTGCCTTGGGAGGCCCTACCAGGGACTAATGCCCCTGACAACATAGCTCTCAGGATTATTCAGGCACCCAAACCCCTCCACCACGGTAAGGTGGCGATTCAAGGAAGGGTTTGTATATTCAGTGTATATTCAATATATTTGAACATCACACATTTAAGATAAGATAAGATAAGATAAGATAAGATAAGATGAGTTAAGATGAGATAAGATGAGATGAGATGAGATGAGATAAGATAAGATACACTTTGTTGATCCCCCAAGGGGGAAATTCAAGTGTGTACAGCAGCACAAGACAGTCTGAATCAATACAATAGAAAAATAAAGAGATGAAAAATATAAACAAGTTTGTTAAAGTTACTAAAGTGACAAAAAAAATAGCAATAGTAATAATAATAAAGTAGGAAGAATGCAGTAGGTGACTTTTTACAAGTGTGCAAGTGAGTGACATTGGCAGATGTAAACGACTGCTTAGAGCAGGATGTAGTTCAAGTCCAGCTGCTGTTGTTCAGTCTGATGACGGATGGAACAAAGGAGCTCCACCAGTTGGGCTCAGCCGCTTTACCCATAAGGCCTGGGCTTGAGACCGGACCGGAGTAGTCCCCAGTCCAGGGAACACAGCAGTCACCCATTCCCATACACAGGCCCACCAAGAACAAACCTTTAGTTACAATTCTAAGACACAATATAGAATTAAAATTGCAAGGTGGGGGGAGTACCCCTCAAAGAATTCAGTTTTAAGATATAAGGTGGTGTAAACTTCAGTCCAGTATAAAAACTTAAAAAGCAGCATGTAACAATAAAAGGATCAATAAATATGGGTTACGGTTAAGGTTAGGAACAGGGTTACAGTTAGGGCGTTTTCACACAGAGTACTCCAGTTTGTACCATACTTGGATACATTCACACCTTTTCCCGCAGATGTTGCGTTCACAAGTGCCTACCGCGGCCTTTGCCCAAATACGAGTGGGTGTTACAGGGCCAAAACAGTAGGTGTCGGTGTAGAAGGAATTCTGTCGCTATCCAACAAACGTGGAAGTCAGAAGAAGACAAACCCTTACGTCATCAACTGAGCGACTATTCTGTTCATGGGCAATACTTTTCCATCTGTTATCCTGTTTGAGGCAAAGTGAAGAAGAGCGACCTACATTGTCCCTGATATATCCTCCAGTGGCTCGGTCCATAAGGTGAGCCTGTGCCACGTGGATCCAAGGCTTTTTCAGGAGACAGCAGGAGTGCTGTCTACGGTCTTGTGGTGATTAACTTACTTCCGTTGTTGGAGTGGTGATTAGATCACCTCCGGTCTCGGGCATGGGTCGCATTTACATGGACAAAACTAAGCAGACTTTGGGGTCCAGCGTACTTGGATACGGACTCGAGTACGCTGTGTGAAAACACCCTTAGAGTTATGGGGTTAGGGTTAGGGAAGTTGAACCAGGTTCAGAGGTCACATGTGAGGTTGCATTCAATGAGTGACTTGTAAATGAGGGTTCAAATAAATATCTTTGCTGATGTTCAAAGTTTTCTGAGCAGGTGGACATGTTGTTGTCTGTGTGTTGTCCAAAGGACAGACAGGTGTCAGTCTGTCCCCAGATATTTAAAACTCTGCCCCTGGTCCACTACAGACCATGGATCTGCAGGATACCCTAACCCTTACTCTTACCCTTACCCTAGCCCTACATGTCTGGGTCTTTCCCTGACCATCCTCAGCTCTTAAAGGTTTTTTAAATGTTTCATCATTGATTGTTTTCCTGATTTTGTTGATGATACACATACATGTATGATACTAATTCCTGTGTTTCATGTGTTTTTGTCTGTTTTTTGTGTTTAATAGCTTCATGCAGACAAGAGGAGCCGACGACATCTGGCTCATCGAAGTACGATGTCCACTTTTTATTGATTGGTTTTATTTGATTGACAGATGAATGTGTTTCACTGTCGAAGGTTTGACTTCATTAAACATATAGCAGAGTGAAGTTGGTTCTGTTCTCAAAACCAGTTCCAAGAACCATAAATGGAGCTGGTTTCAAGAATGGAACCAACTTCACTCTGCCTAAACATGTGGTATTTGTGCAGAACATGTGAAACTGAACCAGTTGTTCTTTGTCATTTTTCTGCATCGTGAAACAACTAATGAGTTCTGTTTTGGAGGAATTTGTTGTGTCATCATGTACAAATGTCCAGAATCTTTCATTCATGTGTCAAAACTATGTTGAATTGATCAAATCTGCCTTGGTGGGTTCTGGGTAGGGCTTGATAGGGTTCGGGTTGGGGTTCGAGTTAGGACCCATATATCAACAGTGTTCAATTCCAACTCGATGATCTGATGAACTGTGAAGGGAATCACTGACAGTGAAAAATCCAACTTTCACAAGATGATTGGTTCATTATTTACCCTAACCCTCTAAGCCAAATCACCTTATTGAAAAAAATTCAACTGAATTTATAATTTAGGTGAATGTCCATGAAGACAACATCGTAAATGTTTGGACAGTTCCGACACTTTTCCACTGTTTTATCAAAATCTTTATATGTCATTGATTCCAATAGAAGGTATTGATCATTTATTAGTGTTGACTAATGACTGATCAGTATTAATTAACCATAAGTCTGTCCTGGTTCCTCTGTCTGCAGTTCTACGCCCCCTGGTGTTCCTTCTGTAAACAGCTGGACCCCGTTTGGCATCAGATTGGCTCTGAGCTGCGGAGCCTCGGTTCTCCGGTGAATGTTGGCAAAGCAGATGCAACCTCCAGCACAGGTCAGCTGACCTCGACTCAGACCACCGGCCACATGGGACCAGGGTCTCATAAACCTTTACAACCCAACACCCACAGGAACCTGTCAATGTCACCCCAAACAAGGAGTTCACCATGAAGACCCTGACCCTGACCTTAACCCTAACCTTAACACTAACCTTAACCCTAACCCTGACTAACCCTAACCCTGACCTTATCCCTAACCCTGACCCTGACCTTAACCCTGACCTTAACCCTAACCCTGACTAACCCTAACCCTGACCTTATCCCTAACCCTGACACCGACTAAGGGTACGTTTACACGGCAACACTCCGCAAAGATTTCTCCTTTGCGTTATAAAATCATTCCGCGTTAAGACAAAGCCGCTATGATAACGATCTGCGTTAACATGAGTCCGCGAGAACGGCTGAATACGCTGTAGTGGCCATGCCAGACCAGTAGCTGGCGATGTAGAGCTGTAGTGAAACAGTGGCGGCAAAACACGCGCCTGCGCACAAACAATTTCCGGTTTAGACAGCCTTTAAATGAGGAGAAGAAGAAGAAGAAGACGAGACGGACAACACTATTTACAAACAACAATGGCGAGTGGTCGTACAAAGACGCAGGACTTCTTTGTCTGGACAGACGAGCTGAGCACAGTTAGCAGCACGTATGTTGTTCTGAAACCGGCCATTGTTGTTATGGTTGTTCCTTCTTTTTCTGCAGCTTTATTGTGTCATAGAGGCTGGCAAACCAGCTTGGAGGCGCATTACCGCCACCAACTGGCCTGGAGTGGGTTAACTGGCGGTTCTTGGCTGCGCGTGCATGCGGTGACGTCATATTTTACCCCGGAATGCTCCAATTCGCGTTAACACGGAGCTGAAATGCGGAGCGTATCGATAACATTCCACCCTGGACCCTGGTATCAAAAGTTTCTGGATTCAGGCACTCTAGGCACCGTTTCCATGTTAACAGAAGGCTAATCCGCGATGAAATCTTCCCGGAGTCGACTGAATCCTACGCCGTGTAAACGGCCCCTAACCCTAACCCTGACCTTAACCTTAACCCTGAGTCAGTGTGGAGGTATCTTTTTTTTTTTTTTCTTTGAGGAGGGGTGTCTGTGAGGAGGGGGGGTTGGTTCATTTTCTGTTGCTGGTATGACGTGTGCTGCTTTTGATTGGATTATTTTATATTATACTTGAATTATTTGTTGGTTTGTTTCAGGTTTGGCCAAAGAATTCCGGGTCAGAGGTTACCCTGCCATTTTCATGTGAGTATGATGTCATCAGACCCAGTGGGTTGAACCACCACTGCATCAGTCAAAAAACAGGCCAATCACACATCAACCCTGTTCTGTCATCGTTTACAAACATGATGTTGGTCAATTTTAAAGACACTTCAGGTTGAGTTCAACATCCACAGGGTCCTAGTGATACTCGGACCTTGACCGGTGACGTTGTCGGCTAAACAGTCCTCTGAGGAAATCCCAAACCAGAGGGACACGAGTCCCCAAAAGAAGGACGATGTTGGTGGACATTGATCCATGGCTGAAATCACTGGAATGGACAAAACCTGCACAGATTCACCTGAAGACGCTGACCCTAACCCTGTTCTAATCCCTTACCCTAACCCTGTTCTTGTCTCTAACCCTTTTCTTGTCCCTAACCCTAACCCTGTTCTTGTCCCTAACCCTAATCCTGTTCTTGTCCCTAACCCTAATCCTGTTCTTGTCCCTAACCCTAACCCTGTTCTTGTCCCTAACCCTAATCCTGTTCTTGTCCCTAACCCTAATCCTGTTCTTGTCCCTAACCCTAATCCTGTTCTTGTCCCTAACCCTGTTCTTGTCCCTAACCCTTTTCTTGTCCCTAACCCTAACCCTGTTCTTGTCCCTAACCCTAATCCTGTTCTTGTCCCTAACCCTGTTCTTGTCCCTAACCCTAACACTGTTCTTGTCCCTAACCCTGTTCCTGTCCCTAACCCTGTTCTTGTCCCTAACCCTTTTCTTGTCCCTAACCCTAACCCTGTTCTTGTCCCTAACCCTAATCCTGTTCTTGTCCCTAACCCTGTTCTTGTCCCTAACCCTAACACTGTTCCTGTCCCTAACCCTGTTCCTGTCCCTAACCCTAACCCTGTTCTTGTCCCTAACCCTGTTCCTGTCCCTAACCCTGTTCTTGTCCCTAACCCTAACCCTGTTCCTGTCCCTAACCCTGTTCTTGTCCCTAACCCTAATCCTGTTCTTGTCCCTAACCCTGTTCTTGTCCCTAACCCTAACCTTGTTCTTGTCCCTATCCCTAACCCTGTTCCTGTCCCTAACCTTAACCCTGTTCTTGTCCCTAACCCGAACCCTGTTCTTGTCCCTAACCCTGTTCCTGTCCCTAACCCTAACCCTGTAGTTGTCCCTAACCCTAACCCTGTTCTTGTCCCTAACCCTAATCCTGTTCCTGTCCCTAACCCTAACTCTGTTCTTGTCCCTAACCCTGTTTCTGTCCCTAACCCTAACCCTGTTTCTGTCCCTAACCCAAACTCCCTAAGTCCAATTGTTTGGAGGATGACATCTTCATACTGTGGACGTCAGGACAATGTCACTCAGACCACATTTTTATTTTCTCTGATCCTTAAACAGTTGTTATTTCAGTTAAATAGAAAAACATGATGTGTGTAAATGATGGAATATTCGGGGTTTGATTGGTCCACTGGTGATGAGTTCCCGTGGTGGTCCACTAGAAGGTCCATCAGCCAATCATCTGCAGTGTGACATTGCACCTCTTCAGCCAATCAGCTGCTGTTTGTGTTTCAGGTTGAAGAAGGACCTCAGGTATAATTATGTTGGACCGAGGACTAAAGACGGGATCATGGATTTCACAAACCGTGTCAGTGGGTGAGTCCATTTTGTGTTGAAAATTAATGATGAATGGCTTTGAAATAGTTCATGTCACTATTTCATTCAATGTATTAATAAATATGTATTTTTACGCAGGGTCAACCGTTTTTCCCCTTGTCTTTATTAATTCAGTTCAAACTTAAATATGTTCAACTGTCATATTTTCCTCTAAATTAAATGTTCTTTTAACCCATTGGTTCTCAGTCTTTTTCTGTGGCCCCACCCTTTGGAGGACTTTAAACCCCCCCCCCCCCCCCAACCCCAACAACACTGTGATAGTCATGCAATTATAACTTTAATTGAAAGAAACATCAATATTGTAACAATACTTTTTGCTTTTCCTTGAATAATTTTTTGTTAAAATTAAAAATAACTTACATTTTTCTTTGAATAATACAAATAAACTCAACCAGACAGCTCCTTTTTTAGTCCAACAAACACATGTTGGTTCCACAGATGAACGTGTGACCAATATCAATGGGTCAATGAGCCCGTTTCCATTGGAGATCTGAAAACATTAAAGTCCAAACTGTCCAAACTGGTCCAAAACACCAGCATGTGTGTCCGTGTGTCTTTTCTGGTCCAGTCCTTGTCCATCGTCCAAACCTAAACTCTTTGTCTAGTCTAGTGACAGATCACCATGCCAGTAGATTGGTTTGGTGTCCGTCCATAAAATGAGTCCAGGATGGTCCAACCATCAAATATTAGTTCCACCTCATACATGTTCTAACCTGAAGATCAAAAAAACACCCAGGACTGATCCTATGACCCCCCTGGGAAGACTTCATGCCCCCCCTAGGGGACCCGCCCCACATTTTAACCCTCACTGGTTTAAATGATTGTTGGTTAATATTCAGCCGCGATCATGTGTTTGTTTTCACTTCTTCGTAGTTCCATTAGTTCTGTTCAGGTGTTCCACTGGAGTCTGTCTGTTTCATTTAGTGTTTATTCTGAAATGATCTCTGTTTTGTTTTTGTTGATTTTTATTTGTGTGCATTTCATGTTGTGTTGTTTAAAGTCACATATTTTACTCCTCGGTGTTTTGTTTGTGTTTATTTGCATTTGTTGTGTGTTTCAGTCCATCCGTCCGATCCCTGTCCTCCCTGCAGCTCTTCCAACACGCCCTCAGTCGTCATGACACCCTGTTTGTTTACATAGGAGCTACGTCACTGCTGAAGGTACACACATACACACACACGAACACATGAATGCATGAACACACAACTGACACGTGACCTTTGACCTCTGCAGGGAAACTACACAGCTGCAGCCGAGGAGCTGATCGTTCACACCTACTTCTTCTCTGCAACTAGAGATGTCCTACCAAAGGTTACAGCCCTGGGATTAGAGCCCAGTAGATCCCAAAAGATCCTGGTAGATCTCAGTAGATCCTCGTAGATCTCAGTGATCTCAGTAGATCCGAGTAGTTGTAAAGCACTGTGAATTGCCCTGTGTATGAGTTGTGCTATACAAATAAATCTGTCTTGTCTTGCCTAGATCTCAGTGAATCTTAGTAGATCTTAGTAGATCTCAGTGGATCTTAGTAGATCCTAGTAGATCTCAGTAGATCCTAGTACATATCAGTGAATCTTAGTAGATCCCAGTAGATCCCAGAAGATCTAAGTGAATCTTAGTAGATCTCAGTAGATCCTAGTAGATCTCCGTGAATCTTAGTAGAGCCTAGTACATCTCAGTGAATCTTAGTAGATCCTTGTAGATCTCAGTAGATCTAAGTGAATCTTAGTAGGTCTCAGTGGATCCTAGTAGATCTCAGTAGATCCTAGTAGATCTCAGTAAATGACAGCAGATTTCTCTTTTTCAGATCATCTCAGTTCCTTCTCTTCCAGCAGTTGTTGTCTTTAAAGATGGAACCTACTTCACCTACAGTGGTGAGACTGACCTTTGACCTTTGACTCCATGTGGACATGTCAGTGCTAGTGTATAATACCATCAACAGCCACTAAATGATGCTCCCACACATATACAGTCAACTTGTTGTTCCAGAGGTTGTTGTGGTCTGGTCTGTTTTAATTGGATCCTTTGCAGCAGTTACATTCTATTCTATTCTATTCTATTCTATTCTATTCTACATTAATGAGGCTGTAGATCATTTGAGACTCACTAAAAACCAGGTGTTTCACCCAGGGGCAGGGTTAGGGTTAGGTCACTCAGGGGGCGGGGCTCTACGTCCTGCGTCACACATATGGTGTACATGCTGTGCTATCTCGCAGGCTGTCCCAGTGGTGGGGTTCCATCTGTGATGGCCCAGTGATAAGGTTCCATCTGTGATGGCCTAGCGGTGGGGTTCCATCTGTGATGGCCTAGCGGTGGGGTTCCATCTATGATGGCCCAGCGGTGTGGTTCCATCTGTGATGGCCTTGCGGTGGGGTTCCATCTATGATGGCCCACTGATAAGGTTCCATCTGTGATGGCCTAGTGGTGTAGTCCCGCCTTCATATTTGGTTTCAAGCCCCACAATTCCAGATGAATTTCTCATGGAGAAAGATGATTGGGTGGCCATGCTCGTAGAAATGCATAAGGTTGGTTGATAAAGCTATTGATTGTGAGGAGTTTTTTGAAGACCTCTGTGTTTGGTTCCTTTTATGTACATTATTTCAAAAAAACATTAAAAAGTAAAGTTAATTGCTTACAGAGGTATGCCAAGTAAAATTGTTTCTAAATTATATAAAAGGCTGCAGAAACTAAATGGAAACAACACATTGTACATTAAATCCAAATGGGAGGAGGAGCTGGTATTGTCTTACCAGGGTTTCAATGTGCAACACAACAAACATCTACTGGTTCTAAAAGATGGAGGGAGTTTGGGTGGAAAAGCCTGATTAGATTCTGTAGGACACCACATATCACTTCTAAAGTAAAGGGATATCAACAGTACTGTTGGAGACAGTGTGGACAAGTGCTAATCACTCTCATATTTCCTGGACATGTAGAAAACTGAGGTGTTTTTGGGGAAAGGCTTTTTGAAATGATTGAGGACATTCTGACTTTCACCAGTCCTAAGGACCCCACGTTCTTTTTGCTGGGACTGTTACCTGGAGATGTTATGGAGAAAGAAGACAAATACCTCTGTAAAATTCTTATAATTGCGTCCAAAAAAGCCAATACAAGGAACTGGTTCTAAACTGATGCACTCTCTGAGGATCAGTGGTTAAAACAGTGGAAATCTACTCTATGGAAACACTGATGTATGACCTAAGACTCAAGGAACGAATGTTCATAAAGACTGGACATCATCAAACCAATGCAGAATTACTACTGTCTGTCATGCAAAGGTTTTGTGCTCAACCAGTGACCTCTAGTTTCTGTTTCTGTGTTGTCCGTTGATAAAACAAATAAAAATAAAGTAAATAAATAATTTTATATATATATATATATATATATATATATATATATATATATATATATATATATATACACACACACACACACACACACACATATATATATATACACATATATGAGTTAATTAGGGCTTCAAATGAACATTACTGTTCTGATCTGTAGGGAGACAAGATGAGGACCAGGGCTGTCTTCTGTGACGCAGTTTCCAAATACAAATAATTGTAGAGGTCATCACATGACAGGACCACAGTTCTCAGTTGTGGCATGAAATGGGTAGATCGACAAGTGCAAGCTACATGGTCCACAAGCGCAGGCACGGCGCTTCCAAGAATGTGCGTGACGACGTTCCAGTAAACCACGCCTACTCCTGGCTTTTAGTGAGTCCCTTGATCTTTTATCTATCAGTAAGCTAATGCTTAGCAGACCTCCACTGAGGAGCTGACACCATGGCACCGCCCACCCTATATGAACAGTCTGTAGAACTGGTCCACAGGTGGGTTCCACCTGAGTTCCACCACATGTGGGATGATTGCAGCCTGGTTTTAAGGGTTCACAAGGTTCACATGTGAGTTGACGTTTGTCCACACGAACACAAACGCTGCCGCAGTGGTTGACCTGATGGAGGTTTGACCACAGGTCAACCCTAAAGACAACAAACACCAACCAAAGGAAACAGCTTCTGATTTGCCTGAACTTTGTCTCGTCCTGTGGTTGTGGTGGTTTAGAGGAACATGACGGTGAGCTGAGGTCGTGGATCAACAGAGAACGATTCTCCAACTTCGCTAAGATCGACAGCTTCACCCTGTATGCCATGGGTGAGACAGGTGAGAACCCCAATGATCTCATCACAACAGCAGCTGATTGGCTCATGGACACAGAAGGTGCACAAGTAAACTGGTGGTGATTGGTTGTTGTGTGTGATGTCATCCAGGTAAACTGGTGGTGTTAGTGCTGGTGGAGGCGGAGCATCAGAGTGAACAGAGTCTGAGGTACGACTGAACACACCTGCTGAGTAGGTCAGCAGTGACCACACATTCTGATGGGTTTCCTGTCACCTGTTCAGGTACAAACGTCTGGTGGAGAATGTCGCCGCAGGGAATTCAGACAAGTACAAGAGGTCAGAGGTCACAGCTGTGTACTGATGATCACCTGACACACAATAACCCTAACAGTCATGACCGTGTGCTTACAGGAGTTTCTACTTTGGTTTCATGGACGAACCTGATTATATACGTGGACTCACCATGAGGTTTGACATCAATAACCCTAACCCTATCCCTAAACCCTAACCCTAACCCTAAACCCAACCCAACCCAATCCCTAACCCTAATCCTATCCCTATCCCTAACCCCTAATCCCTAACCCTAACCTTTAACCCTAACCCTTAACCCCTAACCCTAATGGGATTGAATGCTTAAAATGTCATAAATGGTATATTGGCCAGACTGGCCAGACACATAGACATATAGACATAGACATATACCTACAGACATACATATAGACATAGACATATAGACATAGATATAGACATATAAATACTGACAGACATATAGACATAGATATAGACATAGACATATAGATATAGACATAGAAACACAGACATATAGACATAGACACATAGACATATAGACATAGACACATAGACGTATAGACATAGACATAGACACATAGACACATAGACATAGACACATAGGCATATAGACATATAGACATAGACATATAGACATAGATATAGACATAGACATATAGATATGGACAGACATATGGACATATAGACAGACGTATAGACATAGACCTATAGACACAGATATAGACATAGATATATAGACATAGACATACAGATATAGACGTAGACATACAGACATATAGGCAGACATATAGACATAGACCTACAGACACAGATATAGACATAGACATAGACATAGACATATTGAGATAGACACATAGACAGACATATAGACATACACTATATTGCCAAAAGTATTGGCTCACCCGTCCAAATAATCAGAATCAGGTGTTCCAATCACTTCCATGGCCACAGGTGTATAAAATCAAGCACCTAGGCATGCAGACTGCTTTTACAAACATTTGTGACAGAATGGGTCGCTCTCAGGAGCTCAGTGAATTCCAGCGTGGAACTGTGATAGGATGCCACCTGTGCAAAAAATCCAGTCGTGAAATTTCCTCGCTCCTAAATATTCCGCAGTCAGCTGTCAGCTGTATTATAAGAAAGTGGAAGTGTTTGGGAACGACAGCAACTCAGCCACGAAGTGGTAGGCCACGTAAACTGACGGAGCGGGGTCAGTGGATGCTGAGGCGCATAGTGCGAAGAGGTCGGCAACTTTCTGCAGAGTCAATCACTACAGACCTCCAAACTTCATGTGTCCTTCAGATTAGCTCCAGAACAGTGCGCAGAGAGCTTCATGGAATGGATTTCTGTGGCCGAGCAAGCTGCATCCAAGCCCATACATCACCAAGTGCAATGCAAAGCGCTGGATGCAGTGGTGTAAAGCACGCCGCCACTGGACTCTAGAGCAGTGGAGACGCCTTCTCTGGAGTGATGAATCGCGCTTCTCCATCTGGCAATCTGATGGACGGGTCTGGGTTTGGTGGTCGCCAGGAGAATGATACTTGACGGACCTCATTGTGTCAAGTGTAAAGTTTGGTGGAGGGGGGATTATGGTGTGGGGTTGTTTTTCAGGAGCTGGGCTTGGCCCCTTAGTTCCAGTGAAAGGAACTGGGAATGCTTCAGCATACCAAGACATTTTGGACAATTCCATGCTCCCAACTTTGTGGGAACAGTTTGGAGCTGGCCCCTTCCTCTTCCAACATGACTGTGCACCAGTGCACAAAGCAAGGTCCATAAAGACATGGATGACAGAGTCTGGTGTGGATGAACTGGACTGGCCTGCACACAGTCCTGACCTCAACCCCATAGAACACCTTTGGGATGAATTAGAGCGCAGACTGAGAGCCAGACCTTCTGTCCAACATCAGTGTGTGACCTCACAAATGCGCTTCTGGATGAATGGTCAAAAATTCCCATGAACACACTCCTAAACCTTGTGGACAGCCTTCCCAGAAGAGTTGAAGCTGTTATAGCTGCAAAGGGTGGACCCACGTCATATTGAACCCCATAGACTAGGAATGGGATGTCACTTAAATTCATATGCGAGTCAAGGCAGGTGAGTGAATACTTTTGGCAATATAGTGTATACATAGACACATAGCATAGACACGTTAATCCCGCTGCGTTTGAATTGTGGAGGAACAGTTCCGAGTGGTCAGGAAGAGTTGAGTGATGGCAGATGGAGAGAAGGAAGGCAGGATTTGACCAGAGTGTGGGGGGGTGCGGTGGATCGAGGTTGACAGGTGGAGGTTTGGAGTTTTTGATGAGGGTGGCGATTACAGAGGTATCGGGGAGTTGAAAAGTGGAAAATGACTGGGAGTGTGAGTGGTTCAGGTGGAGAGGCAGGCAGTGACTTTGGACAGAGGTGCAGGTGGATGTTGAGGATTGTCTCATTGAAGAATTGAAGTAGAGACTGACAGATGCTTGATGAGTATAAGTTTGGGGGTGGGGGGGGGCAGGGAGTCGGGTGGCTGGATAGTTTAAATGAGCAGGGTGAACAGTGTTTTGGTTTCCTTCTGAAGAGATGATTAAAGCAGAACAGTAGTTTGATTTGGTTTTAGTAACTGAGTCCTCATGGTGCTGTATGTGTGTTCGGAGCATGTCCATGTGGAGAATGAGACCAGTTTTTTTGTGGAGTCGCTCAAGTTGTCAACCTTTAGCTTTCATTTGTCGGAGTTCAGGGGTGTACCGGGGGCAGTTGGAAAGAAGGAAACAGACTGTGTTTTCAGTGGGGCAACAGAATCAAGACTGTGGGTCAGACTATTATTGTATGATGCAGCAAGTTCATCAGGAGTTGAGGGGGAGTCCAGGAGTAGAATGTTGTCGATGTTGGAGGAGTGTGTAAACTGATGTCCTTAATATTTGGAAATGAGATAAGACGTGATGGCTTGAGAGCGGTGAGGCAGAGTGTGGTGTTGAAGGAGAGGAGGGCGTGGTCGGAGATGTGAACTTCATCTGCTGAACAGTTCAGGGGGGCGAGACCACAACAGCAGACTACATCCAGGGTATGTCCTTTCTTATGTATTGGAAAGTCAGATTCATTTAGCTGCAAAAAGTCATTGGTCCGTTGCCAGGTTTCAGTAAGACAGAGAAAGTGGAACTTACGGTCGGTGAGGAGGTCCTGAATCAGATGTCCTTTGCTCGTGAGGGAACAGATGTTGAGGAGACCGAAGATGACAGTGGTGTTGTTGCTTGGTGGCAGCGTTAGCTGACCTTGCTAGGCTGGCTACTACTCGGTGGTCGACAGCCCGGCTGCGAGAAGCGGACCAGAAGGACCTTACTGTGTTGGAGCTGCCGTATTGGAAACTCCTGCGGGACCCACCATGGATGTATCTTTTTCAGGGGGGAAGCGTGACGTACGGGTGGTGGCGCAACACTGGAGGTGAAGGTGTGAGCAGACGACGGCAGAGCCAGAGGAGCTCAGTCGCTGTGTACTGTCGGAGACCTGACACAGGACGGTGACATGTCCGCAGGAACAGCCAGGCAATTGTAGACCAGATATGGAACTCGCAGGCCCACATAGCAGCAGCAGCGACAAGTGGATTAGCGAAGCTGGGTGGAGTGATCCAGTAGGTAGGCTAGTGTTAGCCCTCTGACAACAAAGTGCAGGAAAAGCAACTGTCGCACTAGTGAGAAGAGATATGGTTACTTGGTTCCCACATACATACAACTACTCAGTACATTTCGGGCATAAAAACCATTTAAAACACTATAAAAAATGCCAGTGAGCAGCGGCAGCAAGTCACACCAGCATCCACTCAACCAGAACCACTTAACCCTAACTCTTACCCTTAACCCTGACCCTTAACCTGACTATTGACCCTTAACCCTAACCTTGACCCTTAACCCTACCCCTTACCCTTAACCCTGACCCTTAACCCTAACCTTGACCCTTAAGCCTGACCCTTAAGCCTTAACCCTAACTTTGACCCTTAACCCTGACTCTTAACCCTAACCTTGACCCTTAACCCTGACCCTTAAGCCTTAACCCTTACCTTGACCCTGACACTCAGGCCTGTGGCGGTTGATGGTATTTGTTTTGTTGTTTCAGTGATGTCATCGTCCCCTCCTTTATTGTGGTCAATCTGTCCAATGACGGCTACTTCCTTCCCTCGGTTGCTGTGGAGACAGAGCAGCAGTTGCTGGACTTCCTTAACCGGGTTCTGGACGGCAGCATACAGGTTAGTGTGGTCCAATGGCAGCAGGTTTAACTGGTCAGTAGACTCACCTTGGGGGAGGGTGGGGCGGTAGGACCAGGATATGAAAATACATGTGTTTTCTAATCCAGAACCACAACTAGCACCACTCCAGCTTCTGTTCTCTTATTGTCCTTATTCTCCGTCTTTTTGGAACCATCTTACAAATGATATTTGTTCTAACTGAACCAACACCACAGAAATCTACGTTATTGGACATTTTAGAACTCATTTTCAAAACTTTGGTTTATTATCAAACTTTTTACTTTATTTGGAAACTTTCATCTTCATGAACAGACATTTTTGAAAAAAATGTCATGTGTGAGTCCATCATTTATTTTAATTCTTTATTTGGCATTTGGAGACTTGTTTTCCCAAACATTCCAGATGCTCCCAACATTCCAGAAGTTTCAAACATTTCAGATGTTCCAGTGAGTGTTTAGGAGTATCTGTGATGGATTCACCAGATCCTGAATCACCTCCTCAACATCTCATTGAGGTCCGTGATCCGACCGTTCCATCTGTCCATTGATCACAGTCCTCAGGAGACCACTGTCTCCAGGAGAGGACAGTGCTCTGGAGGAGGGTTCCGATCCTGGACCTAGAAGCAGCTGTTTCTGCTCAGCAGTCTAGGGGACTTCTTCCAACCCCTTGACATGCACTTGGACTTGGAGTCATGTGACCATTTCTCGGGGTCATACAGGTGCAGGATCTGCAAGGGCTGATAGGTCCGTATATGACCAGAACCAGAACTGGGGCCAACTTTTTTGTCAGTTTCTGGATCTGGAGTTTCTGGGAACAACTAAAGAACCAAGAACCAAACAGTGCCTGGGACAGACCAGATCCAGGTGGAAAAGGGGTGTGGTCGGCTCAGTGGGAGGGGCCTACCTGCTCAGGTGACTCTGTTTCAATAACATGAACCTGTGTTTTCAGTGTCAGGGAGGAAACGGCATTACCCAGCGGGTCCAGCGAGTGGTTTATGAAACAAAGGCAGCTCTGTCGGTAAGTGGTCCCAGACAAGTCACCATCACTGTGGACTAGTTAGTAAGCATGGGTGTGTTTTTGTCTTTTATTTTTGTCTGTTTTAGTCTGGTTTTGTTCATGTCATGGTCTAAGTAAGTAAGTAAGTAATTAACTAAAGAAGTAAATTTTATTTATAGAGCACTTTTCACAGACAGTCACAAAGTGCTTTACAGTGCGAAGTACAAATAAACAGTACAAATAAAAATACAATTAAAAAATGGTCTGATTTGTAAATGTCAGGGTTAGGGTCAGGGTTAAGGTTAAGGTCAGTGTTGGGGTTAGGGTCGGGGTTATCCTTGTGTGACCTTTGACCTCTGCGTTGTGTCCAGACGGTGTTTGTCCAGGCGCCGCTCCTCGGCTGCCTCCTGATTGGCCTTCCGTCTGCGATCATGGCCTTCGTCTTCTACCTCTGCTTTAAGTCCCGCTCCTCTGACAGCTACGACGATGATGACGCAGATGCAGCATTAACAGTGTCTTCGCAGCGACGCAAAACGCGCGGTGACAAGAAGTCCGACTGACTGACATCACACCAATGAACCAATCAGAGATCTAGAGGCAGTTTCATGGTCATTGTTTTTCAATAAATGTGACAGAAACACTGACGGTTTTATTCTGGCTCATGTTGTTCTGTTTGTGCTCTGTTTTGTTTATTATGTTTATATTTAATTATTATGTCTATCTATAAACAACCACAATACTCATACATCTACAAAGTCCAACTACCTGTCTATACATAATACAGTTATGGACCTGTGGAGGCAGAAAAGAATCAATATGTAGAAAATATCCAACAATCATCAGCTAAAGGAGGACAGAATCACAGCTTCACCCTTACCCTGATTCTGGTCCTAACCCTAACCATGATCTTAACCCAGACCCTGACCCCAACCCTAACCCAAATCCTGGTCCTAACGCTAACCATGATCTTAACCCTGACCCTAACCCAAACCCTGGTCCTAACCCTCAGGCCTTTAGATTACACCTTGGCTGGGCCGACTAACGGTGTGCCCAAATTAAATGTCCCCAAATTAGTGTCCCCAAATTAAAAATAAAAAAAGGCCAGAGCAGAGTGTAAACGAAAGTATTGACTCACTCGCCCCTGCTTTTTTCCTCCCGTAAAACACATCGGTTATAATATACAAGGCTTGTTCATAACGACAGAGAAAACATTGACAACAACACATATGTACCGAACAGGAAAACAAGTATTCATGCTTCCCGCAGAAGTCATATTTTGTGATAACGTTAGCACAAACACAGAATCCAAATGCAGAACTCCGACAACAAAAGTTAGTTCCAAAAGGTTTATTGTTCACACACAGGTGAAAAAATATAATGAGTGACAGAATCTTGAGGATAATGGTTGGGGATTTTCTCCTCAGATTCGTCCTCCGGATCGAGGGCAGCAGCCCGTCTCCCGAGCGGTGTTAGGAGTCTTTTCCCCGACTGGGGAAAAGCAAAGGGAGGTCAGGGACGGAAACAGGTCATACACAGGCAGGCTAACAATCGAGCAACAGGACATAAGGACTAGGCAAACTCACGTACCGGTAGTCAGGGCGAGAAGGTCAAAACCAGATCAGATGAGGCAGACAAAAACCGACAGGGATCAGGCAGAAGACGAAAAACCGAGGAATTCAAAACAGGTCAAAAAACAGGCGAACAAACGAGGTCAAGTACGCTGGTCTGAACTACTGGAGTTACAAACTGGCGACTGACAAGGGGAAAAGACAGGGTTTAAATACACAAAAGGGAGGGAAGACAACTAGACACAGGTGAAGCAAATTAGGGCGGAGACAGGTAATCAGGACAGAGGTCAGGATGAGCGGGGAACAGGAAGTAAAGACGACAGACAAGACACATGAGGGAAAACTTAACAAAATAAAACAGGAAGTGACACACAAAACATAAAAGACAGACAAGACCAGACTATTGTCTGGCAGCAGGTATGACATATTTGCGCCGTTTGATTGGTCTAAATCACCCGTTTCGGCCAATGAGAGGTGATGAGAGCTTGGAGATTGACTCGTACGTTGTACGCCAAAGGTTTTCTCTCAACAACCATGCCTCGTGGGCGACCTATAAGTTCAGGCCGCTCACATAACAAACGCAGTGAAACATATGACATATGAATTATCTGCCTGCATGCAGTCCTGTGATTTTGGAATTAAAATCAGCTGGCCATATGCTGATCAATACTTCTGGAAATTAGACTTGTGGAATCCATGCCTTCATACTCTTGAATATATCTGAAATAGTCTGAGAAAACAGGAATTACTGTTGAAAAATCTAATCCCGCACCCACCCCCTCCGTCGATTCCAGCATCTGATGTGCCCAAATTAAGGTAATCTAAAGCCCTGAACCCTAATCCTGATCCTAACCCTAACCCTGGTCCTAACCTCATTCCAGGTTTGGTGTTGAACCCCTCGTGTCCACTGGTGTTACATGTGGAACCTAAACATTTAAACACTAATAAATCACCAGTGATTTTTCATTTTTGTCAAACACTCTGTCTTGAATATTTACTTCAATTCCCAAAATGCACCAGTGACAGAATACAGACATATTCAGTAAAACAGGAGTGTGTAATCTTTGTGTCCTTTTTACTGTGGTACATGTGGATTTAGGATGAAAATAATATAAAAATGTGTTTTATCTGGGTTAGGGTTAGGTTTTGTCTTTTATTTCAGTAAAAATGTATTTTCAAAATAGACCCAAAGTGCTTCAGAACCTGCTTCAGAACATATGTCTGAATCAGAATCCTGTTTCTATCCATGTAAATAAACAGGGTTCACATTAGTTGGAATCTGCTTCAGTGGTTTGGTTCAAACATAGAGCATGAAGTCAGTAAAAATACAATTAAATTGAATAAAAGAAAGAAAGAAGTACAAGAATAAACAAGTACCTAAAGTTCCAAATATACCACCAACAGTGTGGACCAAACCAATGGGTCTGAGTGAGACTCTAATGGTACCAGTTGTGGTTCTGTGCAGGTGGATCCAGTCACAACACACTGGACTGAATGTTGGAGTTCTGCAGAGTTCAGGAGTTTTACAACAGAGGGAAGAAGCAGGTTCTGGTCTAAAGGGGTTCAAGGAGTCCATGTCCAGGGTGACTGGGGTCAGCTGTGATCCCACCTGTCTGCAGGGTTAACCCGAACCCGAACCCTAGTCCTGGAGGTCTACAGGGTTAACCCTAACCCTAGTCCTGGAGGTCTACAGGGTTTACCCTAACCCTAGCCCTGGAGGTCTGCAAGGTTAACCCTAACCCTAACCCTAGTCCTGGAGGTCTAAAGGGTTAACCCTAACCCTAACCCTAACCCTAACCCATCAGTCTGGGTTGGTCCAGGGCAGGGCTCCTACCAGTCTGTGGTGGTGGAGGATGTGAGGATAAACTCAGTGATGGCCGTGGAGAACTGGACCATCATCTTCACTGGTGCTGCAGGAAGAACATCCTCTGCTGGGCTTTCTTGATGAGGGAGCTGATGGTCGGCTCCCATTTTAGGTCCTGGGTGTTGGTGGTGCCCAGGAAGCGGAAGGAGTCCACAGTGGTGATGGGAGTGGGGGGGCAGCAAGGCTGATACTTTCCCAAAGTCTATGATCATCTCCACTGTTTTCTAGGCGTTCAACTCCAGGCTGTTGACACTGCACCAGGACACCAGCCGGTCCACCTCCATCCTGTATGTGGACTCATCCCCGTCCCAGATGAGTCAGATGAGGGTGGTGTCATCCGCAAACTGAGGCCAGGGGTGCAGCAGTAAGTGTCCAGGGCACGGGTCAGCAACCCTGGTCCTGGAGAGCCACTATCCTGCATGTTTTAGATGCTTCCCTCTTCCAGCACACCTGAGGTTCGTTATCAGGCTTCTGCAGAGCTTGATGATAGGCTTATCATTTGAATCAGGTGTGCTGGAAGAGGGATACATCTAAAACATGCAGGATAGTGGCTCTCTAGGACCAGTGTTGCTGACCCCTGGTCCAGGGAGAAGAGCAGAGGGGAAAGTACACAGCCTTGGGGGGTTCCAGTGCTGATGGTCATGGTGTCTGAGACCGTCTTCTCCAGCCTCACATGTCCCTGTCTGTCAGGAAGTCAGTGATCCAGCAGCAGATGGAGTCAGGACCTTTCAGCAGGGACAGCTGCTCCTGGAAACACCTCGGACCAAGTCCACAAACAGGATCCTTGTGTGGGTTCCCGGGGAATCCAGATGCTGCAACATGCACCAGAACACCTGGGCGTCCGTCCATTAGGTCCACGTGTGGGTCCTGCTTTTAGGGACCAGTTTCAGAGAAGCACCAACACGTCAGTTCTCAACAGTACTGAAGCATCTACTCCATCTTCACTGATGAACATGACAATCTTTGACAGGAAACAGCGTCGTTTATGAAATAATAGTCGGTGCTTCCGGTGTGCTCTTATTGTGGAGGCGCCTCAGCGGATGTTTTGTGTGTCCGCTGGTTAAGCTAACAGCTAACGCTGAAGTCTGATAAAGTCATCGATCCGCCGCTGATCAGTCACTAATCACCACATCTGATCGGGTCGATCCTTTGAGCATTCTCTCATGTTCGGCGCGTGACCGACCGACGAAGCTTCTGGAAGCTGTTCGTGCACGCGTACAGTCTCCATGGCTACGGAAGAGTTCTACGAGGTGAGCTAACGGCTAATGCTAACGGCGAACTTTTAGAAACTGAAAGTGTGACCCAGAAAAGTTACCGACAGTCCGCGTGAGGCCACAGGGAGAGCCCCCGAAGCCGCGGGCTGACCCGGTGTGGTGCCCGGTCCGGGTTTTGGACCGGTCCGGTCTGTGTGAAGCTGACAGTTAGCATCAGCGTTAGCCTAGAGATTAAAGTTAAAGCTAGCTAACGGCTAACGGATCACACTCAGGAACCGGGTCCTGGATGCTCTAGAAGAACCCTCCGCTAAGGTTCTATGAACCAGTGTCTGGAGGTTCTGTGACCGTAACTCATTCATGCAAGATCAACATTCAGAACTTTAACCCCCTCCCCTCATAGACTGTATTGAAAATGGTTGTAAAGTTTTTAAAGTTCGTTTTTCCATTTGATTCCACATTGGTTATTCCCTATCCCTTAACCTACGCTATCCCTTAACCTACCCTAACCCTTAACCTACTCTAACCCTTAATCTACACTAACCCCAACCTAATCTAACCCTTAACCTACCCTAACACTAACCTACCCTTACTCTACTTAGCCCTTATCTACGCTAACCTAACCCTAACCCCTAACCAACCCTAACCTCTAACCCTATGAGCTGGTACTAATGACACGAGGCTGCAGTCACACTAAGGCTTGTTCTGTTGTATTTTATACCCGAGTATCTTAGCGTATTTGAGTAAACCAATGTTGATTGTCATCGTCTGTTATGTTACTTTGCTCAGGTTCTCACTTCAAAGACTCAGAATGTTTTCATGTGTTACTTACTTTTAGTGATGTGTATTCTGATGTTGATTCTAATAGTTTGAGGTTTGACATCTGGATTCATGTTTTATTGTCTGACAGTTTTTGTCTTGTGTGTCTGTTGCTACTGTTAAGTTCTCTTTAGTAATCCTTTATTATTGCCTTCATTCTAATAAGTATGTGGTGTCGGTGCCTTGTGTTTTCAGGTAGAGCGCGGATCGTAGATAAGAGAGAACAGGAAGGGGAAGGTGGAGTACCTGGTCAGGTGGAGGGGTTACGGTTCGGAAGGAGACACCTGGGAACCCGAAACGCACCTGTCCACCTGCATGGTCTATGTCCACGAGTTCAACCGGCAGCATGCCGAGCGTCACCAGGACGCCGCCTTCCTGCGCTCCACCCGCAGCCTGCCTGCCTCTCAGCTGAGCCCCGCCCACCAGCTGGCCTTTAGACCGGCTCCCGCCGCCGCCCGCATGACATCAGTACCGGGTTGACGGCAAACTGCCTTCAGGTCAGGCTGCCGCGTCATGTGGCTTAGGGTTAGGAACAGGGTTAGGAACAGGGTTAGGGTTAGGGTTAGGAACAGGGTTAGGGTTGGGGTTAGGAACAGCGTTAGGGTTAGGAACAGAGTTAGGGTTAGGGTCAGAGGTCGCGTTAACCAAAAATATTCCGTCATTGACAGATTTTTTTTTTTAAATGACAGAAAATTCTGAAGGCCTTCTGTCATTTTGACAGATTAAATACTGAGGGTCATCGTTGTTTAGCTGACTTTAGCCAAAATTAGATGCTACTTTGCTAGCGAAAAATGTGAAGACAGCCGAGTCTCCTTAGTTATTTTAAAAAGCCCAGTAAATGGGATGGCATTGATAAACGCGGTGAAAAAAGGCTGATGCGGTGAAGGATGAAGACAAGCAAGTTATACACCAATTCTTATGGCATTTGGTGTGCTATATGTACGCATTTTCTACCTTTCATGTGTTATTTGATGGCATGTCAATTTGTGCCCAGATCTGTGGTTCACGTAACCCGAACCCTAACCCTCGTGCATGTATTTGACACTGCATGAACATACACAAGGAAAGCTTATAATGTCTACAGATAACACCAATTAAAAGTGGCGTATATAATTATGCGAGTCATGATTTAAAGTTGGTTTATCAGCCAGCAGCAACTACAGTTGCTGCATCATTGAGATGTTTTTGAATATTAAATACTACTAAATATATCTCATTATCATTAAAAAATAAAAATGTGAAATGACAGATAATAATATGTTATGATGGAATTTTTACAACCCTGTCCATCAAAATGATGGACAATAAAAATGTCTAGCACAACCTCTGGTTAATGTATATGGTAGAGACATCATGGCTGTCTGCTGCCTCCATCCATCCATCCATCGTCTTCCACTTTGTCCGGGGCCAGGTCGCGGGGACAACAGTCTAAGCAGGGATGCCCAGACTTCCCTCTCCCCACAGGTCAACGCACTAGTAAAGGGTTAGGGTTATCCAACTATTTCTAAAAACAATGGTCAGGTGTCAGCAGATGACCTTCAAAGACTGAGTTTACCTCCTGCACCTAACCTGAGGACAACACTGGTCTACACTGTGTTTGGGTGGTTAGGGTAAGTTGGTTTCATGGTTAGGGTAAGTTGGTTTCATGGTTAGGGTTAGTTGGTTTCTTGGTTAGAGTTAGTTGGTTACATGGTTAGGGTTAGTTGGGTTTTATGGGTAGAGTTAGTAGATCACATGGTTAGGGTTAATTGGTTACATAGTTAGGGTTAATTGGTTACATGGTTAGGGTTAATTGGTTTTATGGGTAGTTAGTTGATTTCATGGTTAGGGTTAGTTGGTTTATGGGTAGAGTTAGTGGTACGGTTAGTGGTTTTATGGGTAGAGTTAGTTGGTCACATGGTAAGGGTTAGTTGGCCACATGGTTGGGGTTTGTTGGTTTCATGGTAGGGTTAGTTGTTTCATGGTTAGGGTTAGTTGGTTACATGGTTAGGGTTAGTTGGTTACATGGTTAGGGTTAGTTGGTTTCTTGGTTAGAGTTAGTTGGTTACATGGTTAGGGTTAATTGGTTACATGGTTAGGGTTCATTGGTTTTATGGGTAGAGTTAGTTGGTCACATGGTTAGGGTTAACTGGTTACATGGTTAGGGTTAATTGGTTTTATGGGCAGAGTCAGTTGGTTACATGGTTAGGGTTAGTTGGTTTTATGGGTAGAGTTAGTTGGTTACATGGTTAGGGTTAATTGGTTACATGGTTACAGTTAGTTGGTTTTATGGGTAGAGTTAGTTGGTTACATGGTTAGGGTTAATTGGTTTTATGGGTAGAGTTAGTGGTTACATGGTTATGGTTGTTGATTTATGGGTAGAGTTGTTGGTTACATGGTTAGGGTTAATTGGTTTTATGGGTAGAGTTAGTTGGTTACATGGTTATGGTTAGCTGGTATCAGAGTTAGTTGGTTTCATGGTTAAAGTTGGATTTTAGAGACCTGGTTGGGGTTAGGTTAGGGTTGGGGTTACATAAATATGTATTAGGGTTAGACCTGATCTGCTGCTGCTCAGACATCAACACCACAACACCAGATGGTATCGTCCACCATTAACCGTGTCTCTGCTCCTTTACGAAGACATGTCCTGGTCCTATCATCTTAAATTCCATTCACTTACATGTAGTTCGTCCGTCTCCAGGTGAGACCATCCGACCGTCCGCACCTGTCCACTTTCAGCTCCGCCCATGCCGACCGCTTCAGCAGCGCTCTGATGTCAGCATCTCCGGTTGGATCTGCGCGGCGCAGTGTTGACTTGGCCAAGACTGGCATCAAATCCTGGTCCCCAAAAGCCCCATGAACACTCGTCTGGACCAGGAGGAGGAGTCCTCCAAGCGAGGCGGCCCACAGCCTGGAGGCCCCACGATGCCACCTGGACCCGCCAGAGGTGGCGCTGCTGGAGAAACCGGCCGAGACCACCGCAGTCCAGCTGGGACCGGGGGAGGAGAGGGCCCGCATGGGGACCAGACCCAGACCCAGCAACAACCAGAACCAGAACCCGCTGTCCCCGCCGCGACTCCCAATCACACCAGCCGCCATGCGCTCCCTCAGTGGCTCAGGTAAGGTCAAAGGTCATACTACAGATGAGACCCCCTCTGTCCACGGTCAGGTGGTCTTTGTCCTGTCAAGCGGTCTTTGTCCTGGTCAAATGGTCTCTGTCCCGGTCAGGTGGTCTCTGTCCTGGTCAAATAGTTTCTGTCTCAGTCAGGTGGTCTCTGTCCTGGTCAGGTGGTCTTTGTCCTGGTCAGGTGGTCTCTGTCCGGTCAAATGGTCTCTTTCTTGGTCAAATGGTCTCTGTCTCAGTCAGGTGGTCTCTGTCCTGGTCAGGTGGTCTTTGTTCTGCTCCTGGTCTAGGTCTGATGGTCCCTGTTCTGCTCTCAGGTTCTTCGCTGTTGGAGGCTTTCTCCGCCAACGGGACCCCTGCTGCCCAGAGCGCTGTTACTGGGGCGACCGGTGCCTCAGGAAAGCGGCGTCTGGAGGAGCGGTCGGCTTTTGACAAACGTCTGCGGTTCAGCGTCCGGCAGACGGAGAGTGCCTACCGCTACCGAGACATTGTCGTGAAGAAACAGGACGGATTCACCCACATCCTGCTGTCGACCAAGAGCTCAGAGAACAACACCCTGAACCCAGAGGTATGTTTCCACAGCGACTGAGCTCAGAGAACAACACCCTGAACCCAGGGGTACGTTTCCATAGCGACTGAGCTCAGAGAACAACACCCTGAACCCAGGGGTACGTTTCCATAGCGACTGAGCTCAGAGAACAACACCCTGAACCAGGGGTATCCTCTTTGTAATAACTGACAATTTTCACAATATTTTTTAGTATTCCATTATTGATAAGTGATTCTTCTTTCAGTGGTCTGTTGCCATGGTAACCTCAGATGACATTCTTTATTCTTGTGTCAAGGTGATGAAAGAGATCCAGAGCGCCATGGCGACAGCGGCATCAGATGACAGTAAGCTGGTGTTGTTTGGCGCCGTTGGTAGCGTTTTCTGTTGCGGTCTGGACTTCCTGTATTTCATCAGACGACTGACGGACGACAGGAAGAAGGAGAGCATCAAAATGGCCGAAACCATCAGGTGGTGCCTGAAAGGGGGGGGGGGGATGTCACACAGCAAGGGTTGACCTCTGACCTCTCTCTATCTCTATCTCAGGACCTTCGTCAACACCTTCATCCAGTTCCGGAAGCCTATTGTGGCAGCGGTGAACGGGCCAGCGCTGGGCCTGGGCGCCGCCCTCCTGCCGCTGTGTGACGTGGTGTGGGCCAATGAAAAGGCTTGGTTCCAAACACCGTACACTGCATATGGACAGACACCGGACGCCCTGCGCCTCCTTTACCTTCCCACCGCATCATGGGTCTGGCCTCAGTAAGTATATGATTAGACTGGAACCAGATAAACCAGGATAGACCAGGATTAACCAGGATAGACCAGAATAAACCAGGATAAACCTGAATAAATCAGGATAGACTAGGATTAACCAGGATAGGCCAGGATTAACCAGGATAGACCAGAATAAACTAGGATAAACCAGGATAGAGCAGGATTAACCAGGATAGACCAGGATAAACTAGGATAGACCAGGATTAACCAGGATTAACTAGGATAAACCAGGATAAACTAGAATAGCCACGGATAAACCAGGATGGACCAGGATAAACTACAATAGACCAGAATAAACCAGGATAGACCAGGATAAACTAGAATAGCCCAGAATAAACCAGGATAGACCAGAATAAACTAGGATAGACCAGGATAAACCAGGATAGACCAGAATAAACTAGGATAGACCAGGATTAACCAGGATAGACCAGGATGAACCAGGATAGGCCAGGATAAACTAGGATAGACCAGGATAAACCAGAATAACCTAGGATAGACCAGGATAAACTAGGATAAACCAGGATAAACTAGGATAGACCAGGATAAACCAGTGTCTTTGAGTTGTCTACTGTCTCTCACAGGGGCGCGGGGCTTCCCCACACTGCATGCTCACATGCATGTCGAGTGAGAGAGAGACAAATCAATTGAACCGAAATCCCGCGGTCCATAAGGGCGAATTGTCCCGTGCAGGGCAGACTGAACGGTTCACGGTCCTGAGTACCATTGTATCCCTTGTCTGAATCCCATTTTGATCTAATGTCATCTACTTTATCCAACTCTGTTCTGTTACCTGTACATCTGCAACAGTGACACCCAGACTGGGAACCAATATGTAACAATGGAGTTTCCAATCAATCCCCATCACATGACCCTTAATAGGTCCGTAGAGGTTGGAGGTCACTCGCAGGTGGTGTAGGTGGTATGGGTCAACCATAGGTGGTGTAGGCCAGTTGTAGGTGTTGTAGGTCAGCTGTAGGTAGTGTAGGTCAGCTGTAGGTGGTGTAGGTCAGCTGTAGGTGGTGTAGGTCAGCTGTAGGTGGTGTAGGTAGTGTAGGCCAACTGTAGGTGTTATAGGTGGTGTAGGTCAGCTGTAGGTGTTGTAGGTCAGCTGTAGGTGTTGTAGGTTAGCTGTAGGTATTGTAGGTCAGCTGTAGGTGGTGTAGGTCAGCTGTAGGTGTTGTAGGTGTTGTAGGTTGTGTAGGTCAGCTGTAGGTGTCATAGGTGGTGTAGGTCAGCTGTAGGTGTTGTAGGTGGTGTAGGTCAGCTGTAGGTGGTGTAGGTCAGCAGTTAAAGGTCCTTTACAGACTTTCTATCTGATCTGTAAAAGTTTCATTTTCTCTATATATGTCTGATTGTAGTCCACATTTTAAAATGAGATGATCTTCACCTAAACAGATTATTTTCAAATCCTATTTCCATCTTCCCTGGTCAGGTTGGACCAGACTGGACTGATTAATGGCAGACTTACGTCACCATGACAACAACACATCGACCGACAGAGTTTAGTAGAAAGAAGTAAGATGAACGAGTGAGGAGTCAGATCTGTCCTGTGAACTAAACAAAGGGATTAGTTGGATTAGTGTAGTTGTAATGGTGGACACTGGAACTGCAGCTGGACTGTCAGAAAGAAACAGAAAACTAAAGGGTGGAGTGTACAAACCCAGACTAAAACAGAGGGAAACCTGTGCATTGAACCCATGGATAGAACTAAGGATAGAATTAAAGCAATGAAAACAGCTGCAGTTGGCCCTCTTCCTTCTCCACAGGTATAGAATGCTTCTGTTCTTTACACAAATGCATGTGAACATTGGATTGGACTCTAGTGTCTGTTGGTAGCTCAGTCAAACACTTAATTAACACTTGTGTGTTAGCCACAGGGCTAGCTCTGTGACAGGTCTAATCTGTTGGATTTGGAGCATTGTTTCAGTCCAAACTAAGGGCTTTGGAAGGTCACACTGAAATGGTTCTGGATGGAGTTGAATGTTCATGCCAGGGCCTGGATACTAAACTGCCCTTCAGGAACAAGAATCATTCTACCAGTAGAATCCTGTGAATGCAGAAGACTGAAGCAGCTAGAGCTGAACCGAACTAATGCACAATAAGGAAGATGAAGAAGGACAAAAGGCATTTAGGAAAAGGACTGAATACTGTGGGTTAAAGCTACAGCAGATGGATATTATTGGGACAGGTGTGAACCAGCGGTCTGTGAGGAACACTGAGGAGCTCCAGAGGAAAACAGACAGAGAAGCAGGAGTCGCACTAACAGTTTGGTTTCACTTTGGTTTTCACTGCAGTTACTAAACTATGCTACAAATGGACTTGATGAAGTTTGTTTGTTGTCTCAAACATCACTCTGCACCTGCAAGTTACTGTGTGGAAAAAAGAAATGCAGAGTTGGAAAGAGGATCAACTCTTCAGTCATTAACTTCAAAACAAATGCAGCCTTGGACACAGTTCTGCCCTTATGACAGTAGGAGCTAGTGCTCATGGGAAACAGAGTCTGTGTCCCTTAAAAACACCAACAATTCAGACAAAAGGTGTCACTGTAATCCACTGTAAATGAATTCTACACACGACCTTTAACATCAGTCACCATGAGATCACCCAGCCATTCTAAACCAGCCCTAGTTAACCTGTTGTGTTCTAGCATTAGTAAACCTGTTCTATACCAGCCCTAGTTAACCTGTTCTGTTCTAGCATTAGTAAACCTGTTCTATACCAGCCCTAGTTAACCTGTTCTGTTCTAGCGTTAGTAAACCTGTTCTATACCAGCCCTAGTTAACCTGTTCTGTTCTAGCGTTAGTAAACCTGTTCTATACCAGCCCTAGTTAACCTGTTCTGTTCTAGCATTAGTAAACCTGTTCTATACCAGCCCTAGTTAACCTGTTCTGTTCTAGCGTTAGTAAACCTGTTCTATACCAGCCCTAGTTAACCTGTTCTGTTCTAGCTGTAGTTAACCCATTCTATACCAGCCATAGCCAAGCCAGTCTGTTCCAGGCTTCTATTCTGTTTCAGGTCAAGAGGTTAAGTTAACCTGTTCTATTCTGTTCCAGGCTAATGAGCTGTTACTGAGTGGCAGGAAGTTGACAGCTCAGGAGGCGTGTTCTAAAGGTTTGGTGTCGCAGGTTCTTTGGCCTGGAACCTTCACACAGGAGGTGATGCTGCGGATCAAAGAACTGGTGGCAGTGGATTCCCTGGTAAGTCCACAGGGTTCTACAGGTGGTTTAGTATTAGTATTAGTATTAGGGTTAGTATTAGTAATAGGGTTAGGGTTAGTATTAGTATTAGTATTAGGGTTAGTATTAGTAGTAGGGTTAGGGTTAGTATTAGGGTTACAGTTAGAGATAGCGGTAGGGTTAGTATTATTATTAGTATTAGGGTTAGTATTAGTATTGGGGTTAGGGTTAGTGTTAGTATTGGGGTTAGTATTAGTATTAGGTTTAGGATTAGCATTAAGGTTAGTATTAGCATTAAGGTTAGTATTAGTATTAGGATTAGAGTTAGCATTAAGGTTAGTGTTAGTATTATTATTAGTATTAGTGTTAGGGTTAGTATTAGTATTAGGGTGAGAGTTAGCATTAGTCTTAGGGTTAGGGTTAGTCTTAGTGTTAGTCTTGATGTTAGGGTTAGTGCGAGTCTTAGTGTTCGTACCTAACTCTAACCCCAGTGGGTCAGGTACTAACTCTAACCCCAGTTTGTCAGGTGCTAACTTTAACCCCAGTGGGTCGGGTACTAACCCCAAACCCAGTGGGTCAGGTACTAACTTGAACCCCGGTGGGTCAGGTACTAACTTTAACCCAGGTGGATCAGGTACTAACTTTAACCCAGGTGGGTCAGGTACTAACTCTAACCCCAGTGGATCAGGTACTAACTCTAACCCCGGTGGGTCAGGTACTAACTCTAACCCCAGTGGATCAGGTACTAACTCTAACCCGGTGGGTCAGGTACTAACTCTTACCCCAGTGGGTCAGGTATTAACTCTAACCCCAGTGGGTCAGGTACTAACTTTAACCCCGGTGGGTCAGGTACTAACTTTAACCCCGGTGGGTTAGGTACTAACTCTTACCCCAGTGGGTCAGGTATTAACTCTAACCCCAGTTGAACAGGTACTAACTCTTACCCCAGTGGGTCAGGTACTAACTTTAACCCCGGTGGGTCAGGTACTAACTTTAACCCCGGTGGGTCAGATACTAATTCTAACCCTGTTCAAATAGACATGATGGTAGCAGCTTCCTGACGGTTTTTGTCTGTGTTCTGGACCTGTCCTGGTGGTCGGGTTCTGGTTCTCCTTCTGTGGTTCAGGTTCTGCAGGAGTCCAAAGCCCTGATGAGGAACACCAGTCGCAGTGCTCTGGAGCAGGCCAACGAGCGCGAGTGTGAAGCCCTGAAGAGGATTTGGGGTTCATCACAGGGAACGGACTCCATCCTGCAGTACCTTCAGAGGAGGACTGAGCTCTGCTAAGACCAGGACCTGAACTGGACCAGGACTGGAACAGGACCAGGACTCCCAACAGTGACTCAGCAGACCTCGGTCCTTCTGCTCCTTGAACTCAGAACTGAGTGGACTAGAACGTAGAGTTTGTCCTACAGCTTTTAGACTTGGTCCAGTTGGAGCGTTTCAGAGCTGGAGTCCTGTGGTGTCAGCCCGTTGACTTCCATCACACGCTGCTGATGGGGTTTGGATCAGAACCACAGGGAACAGTGGCAGAACCTGCTCAAGTAAGGAAGGGCAGTTCAGCCACGCAACCCCCAGAAGACAACTGGAGAGGAAAAGGTTCAGAATGTCAACAACAGCAGAACAAGTGTGGAAATGAAAAACATGGATCATTTCCCACATCAGTGTCCCATCAGTGTCCGTCAACACGGTTCTCCCACATTTACTGTTGTGTCTGGACTCATGGATTTAAACCGGTTCCTCTGTGGTCTTAGAACATTGGTCCAAAATGATGTTTCTCACTGAAAACTGTTAAATCCTCCAAACTGAAGACAGTGGATGTGGACTGTAAACCACTGAGGATCTGACGGGGGTCTCATGGTTCTCATGGTTATGATGGTTTACACTCGGTACTAAGTTCAAAGGTTGTGGGACTAAGCAAGCGTCCTCCTGGTCTTCGTGGTCCATCTGGTCCATCCAAACCCACAGCAGGATTATTGTAGTTGTGTAACTGTGGGAATGTGCTGATCTGAGTATTTGTGCGAAGCTTCGTTAACAGTTTGTCTCTGTGGACGTAACCTCTGACCTTCTTCTTCATGGACAGAGTGGAGGACTTGAACTGGCTCTAACCTTTGACCTTAATGTTTTCTGTTGTAGCCTTTTCATAACAGGACAGCTGATTTAAAATGAATTTGTGTATTAGGCCCCACCCACAGGACTAGCATCTGAGTATGTGGTCATGGCCTGACAGTCCTGACCGTGGGCTGGGTTTGTAGTTTTCATATCAGACTCTGAATGAGCTCAAGTATGAACTTGTCATTTCATAATTTGGTGCAGTTTGTTTTTTTCTAACTATATCCTTTCTCTGTATTTTCAAACACCAGAAAAGGAAAATTAAAGATGCAAATGAGTGAAAAAGTAGGAGGAGCTTACTAATAGTCCCACCCGGTGGCACCCCCCCCCCAAGCAAGCAGCATTGGGCAGGACCTCATGCTCCAGCCTGGTTCCGCCTCCCATCACTGTCGACACCTCAGCTTCACTCACACCTCTCTGTCCCAACTCCAGCCTCCAGCCCCCACCCCCAGAGAGAGAATCAGTTTGAATGAATTGAAATTGTATGAACAGTTGAGTATTGAGTCATTGAACAGTCTGTTAAAGTTAGACCGTGTGTGTTAAAGTTAGACCGCGCCTGTTAAAGTTAGACCGTGTGTGTTAAAGTTAGACCGCGCGTGTTAAAGTTAGACCGCACCTGTTAAAGTTAGACCACGTGTGTTAAAGTTAGGCTGCGTGTTAAAGTTAAACTGCGCCTGTTAAAGTTAGACCACATGTTAAAGTTAAACTGCGCCTGTTAAAGTTAGACCACGTGTGTTAAAGTTAGGCTGCGTGTTAAAGTTAAACTGCGCCTGTTAAAGTTAGACCACATGTTAAAGTTAAACTGCGCCTGTTAAAGTTAGACCACGTGTGTTAAAGTTAGACCGCGCCTGTTAAAGTTAGGTCACGTGTTGAAGTTAGACTGAGCCTGTTAAAGTTAGACCGCGCCTGTTAAAGTTAGACCACATATGTTGAAGATAGGCCACGTGTGTTAAAGTTAGGCTGCACAGACCACGCCTGTTAAAGTTAGGCCACACCTGTTACAGTTAGAGTGCATGTGTTAAAGTTAAACTGCGCATGTTAAAATTAGACCACATGTGTCAAAGTTGGACTGCGTCTGTTAAAATCAGGGTTGTGAATGTGTGACAGATGCAGATTGGTGCTAAGGCTTTGTTGGGCTAATAACTGTCACTTATGGAGTGAAATACTGAAAACACAAATAACAGAAAAAGGCCCATAAACATCATCCAAATCAAAGACTGTTTCTACTGTGAATGGACTGAACTTCTACAGACCATGTTCTACACCTTAATGGTCCTTCAAAGCACTTTACACACACACTCATGGACCAGTGGGCGTGGCCATGCAAGCTGCTGCCAAGTCCTACTGGGAGATGTGTGAGGTTGAGTGTCTTGCCCAAGGATACTTCGACACGTGGACAGTTAGAGCCAGGATTCGAACTGCCAACCCTTCGGTTATTGGACGACCCGCTCTACCAACTGAGCCACAGTTGCCAGAAGAATGGAGAGTTTTAAGTTAGAATGAGAGGATTTCAGCCAATCAGCTGTCAGCATTCTGTTCCTGTGTGTGTGTGTGTGTGTGTTTGTGTGTGTAACATGGCTCATGGGTGTCTGTGTTACATTCCTTGACCATCTGACAAATGGACCAATCACATGTTCAACACCAACCCTTTCACTTTGGTCCTGCCTGTGTAATGTAACCAAAACAAAAAAAAAAGTCAGAGAAGGGTTTGTTTCTGAATCACTGGCCTTTGACACCTGCTGGTCTGAGCCCATTAGTCATGGTTTTAGGGTCAGGGTTACAGTTACAGTTGGTCATGGTCTTCATTGACACGGGTTCATCATCTATCCACCTCACAGGTGTAACATATCCACATGATGATTAGACAGGATCATTATGGTATGATAGTAGTTCTATCGGATCATCATATAGAGTTTTGTATATATATTTTGTCTGTTGTCGGTCTGTTTTGTGTTGTCTGTCTCTTTTGTGTGTGTTGTCGGTCTGTTTTGTGTGTGTTGCCAGTCTGTTTTGTATCTGCTTTTAGTACCAATACAAATATAACACAAACTAACAATACTTTTTTCCCACTTTCATGTGTCAATACAAACCAAACACACTGCACATGACAGTACAAATGTAGAGTTTTATTTTCCACTGACAGTTTTACAGCGTACCAGTGCATCTGTCGTCTGGAACATGAATTAAATAAAGCCTCTGCTGTGAGTTTTAGGCACTAGTATTGAGATCTTCTCCGTAGGGTTACATATTTGGAATCAGACGACACAGATGACAAACGCCTCTGGGGCCACACCGGAAACACCAAACTGATCGTCTGTAAACATTAAACACAAGGCGGTGTCGCTGGAAAACTTGGACACAGTGAAGTAGGTCTGGATGTCATCAGCTCAAACCTCAGGACCAATGAAAACCCCTGAAACTAAATGTCATCAACACCATTCATCCTGATGCCGCAACTGAGGACTGAAACAACTAAAATTACCAGGTGGGCCTCGGTGGGTCTAGAGTGGGCCTCTGTAAGTCTAAGGTGGGCCTCGGTGGGTCTAGAGTAGGCCTCGGTAAGTCTAAGGTGGGCCTCAGCGGGTCTAGAGTGGGCCTTGGTGGGTCACGGCAGACCTCAATGGGTCACAGCGGACCTCAGTGGGTATAAGGTGGGTAACAGCGGATCTCGGTGGGTCTAAGGTGGGTCAAGGCGGACAGGTGTGGTGCGCTCCTGTGGCCAGGTGCAGCTGGTAGGTGTCGTCTTTGAACAGCAGTAGACTGTAGAAGGTGTTGCCGCTCCACAGGACACTGCGCTCGTCTCCGGCCCATGAAACCGGACTGTCCGTGAATCCATGAACCGTCAGAGCGACCCAGGACGCCAACTGGGACTGATCCAGGTAAGACCTGCACCCAGACCGGTCAGACAGAACATTAGAGAACAAGGCCAAAGTCATGTGGAGGGCTGGACCGGTTAGGGTAGAAGGGTTAGAGTTAGGGTAAGGGTTTGGGTAGAAGGGTTAGAGTAAGGGTTCGGGTTAGGATAGAAGGGTTAGAGTAAGGGTTCGGGTTAGGATAGAAGGGTTAGAGTTAGGGTAAGGGTTAGGATAGAAGGGTTAGAGTTAGGGTAAGGGTTAGGGTAGAAGGGTTAGGGTAAGGGTAAATCCTGGGAACTAGACATGCAGCACATTTTCATCAGTAACACAGAGAAGATGTGGAACCTTAAACACGGCCCATGTTTTCAAGACATCAGTGAACTAACTAACCCACCTACCTACCTATCTAACTAACCTACCTACTTAACTACCTAACAGACCTACCTACCTAGCTTACTAACTAAATAACCACCCTACCTAACCCTACGAGGGCCGTTCAATAAGTTCATGGCCTCACCCAGAACAGAACAACACAGACTGATAATTTATATTTTATTTTTCAACATAATCTCCATTTACAGCAATGCACTTGGTCCATCGATGTTCAAGCATCACTATCCCATCACGAAAGAATGTAACATCCTGTATTATAACAACCAGTATTTCTGGGTGAGGCCATGAACTTATTGAACAGCCCTCGTACACTGGACTGAAACAGGTCAGTGATCCTCAACAGTTTGAGTCTGATGTTGAATCCTTCATTTAATGAAAATAAACATTGTAGCTCTGGACAAACATGTCTGTTCTGTTGTGAAAACCTTTATATTTAATCAAGACAGAATGACCTTTCATGTTGTGCCTCAGCTCGAATGGGTCAGAGGTCATCTTACCTGAGCTCCTGGATGAGGTGGTGGATTTCATGTGGGTTCAGGAATCCACTAACGGACATATTCAGTGCGCTGCTGGCTGTAGTTTTTGGTTCAGGACAGACCATTGTCGACAGGAAGCTGCTGGATGAGTTCTCACTGAAACCACAGAAGAAGAGTCAGTGTAGGTCAGAGGCCACATGACTTGCCTGTGACATCATCGTGTCCTCTCACCAGCTGACATCAGCATCCACAGCACCCAGCCAATCCAGGACAGAGTGAGGGTCACATGACTGCAGGTCAGAGGTCAGTAGGGGGCAGGGCAGGTTGGCCAGGCAGCGAGTGCTCACAGATGGTCTATGTTCTGACCAATCGTATCGTGAGAGGAGAGGCTGAAGAGCAGTAGTGCCCCCTGACAGGACCGCAAAGCACCGTGGGTAATGTAAGTCAGTAAGGAGTAGAAGGTGACTCATTAAAACCACAAGGATCTGGACGGTGGCAGCACAGGCTCATGGGTAATGTGCACATGTCTTACCTGGATGATGTGACACCAGGAAGTCAACGACCAAAGGGAGGTGTGTCTTCAGACCCGTGAGGAGACGCTGGTAGCCCCGCCCACCTGGAGTCATGCTACTGTCACTGAAATTTACAGACACCACTGAGAGAAAAAAAATGACTTAAGAATCATGTCACAGTGACTGTGTGTTTAAGAGACGGCGCTGGTGCAGAGGGGGCGGAGTCACAGATAATGTTCAATAAAGGTGTATTAACTGACCGTATCTGCTCGTCGCTCTCTTGGTGAATCTATACTTTTTTCTCTCAAACCCCAATAACTCAAAGGAGTCTTTGTCCAGAGACAGAACCAGACGACCTGCACATGGACACATACAGGCAATGATTCACCTGTTCAGGTAGTGACAGAGGGGCGGGGCTTCATCTCTGCCTTGTCAGACTCACCGTTTGGCATCAGAGCGACACATGGATCCTCATCGACTCTGCAGCCGAACGACAGTCCGTACACGCTGCCTGAACGCAGATGGTCACATGTTAAAGCACACATTAACAGACATGATCAGGTGGGTCAACATGTGTTCAGGTGCACCTTGGTGGACAGCGGTCTGCAGAAAGTCCTGGTCCAGCAGCATGTACACCGGCAGGTTCCTGATCAGGTAGAAACTGCTGAAACCATTCAGAGCTGCATCCAGGAGAGGGGGGGCGGAGCCACACTCTGGCAGCAGTACCGACACCTGCACAGGTAAACACACCACAGGCTCAGTTCTCCAGTATGTGCCTTCAAGTCCGACCTGACGGGGTCCTTAAAGACGGTCCAGGACACTATGGGTGGAGCTACAGCTGAGGACACAGGCGGACCATTAAAGGTGGAGCTACAGCCAAGGACACAGGCGGACCATGAAGGGTGGAGCTACAGCCGAGGACACAGGCGGACCATTAAAGGTGGAGCTACAGCTGAAGACACAGGCAGACCATGAAGGGTGGAGCTACAGCTGAAGACACAGGCAGACCATGAGGGGTGGAGCTACAGCCGAGGACACAGGCGGACCATTAAAGGTGGAGCTACAGCCTAGGACACAGGCGGACCATTAAAGGTGGAGCTACAGCTGAAGACACAGGCAGACCATGAAGGGTGGAGCTACAGCCGAGGACACAGGCGGACCCTTTGAGCCTTTCCATCAGACTCCTGACATATGACACAAACAGTTTCTGTATTCTAGATTTACTTATTTATAACTAAACTGTTTTTATTGTAAATGAACCAATAGATTACATTTCTTCCTGAATGAATTTAAAATGTACTAACATCTTAAATATAATAATAATAATAATAATAATAATAATATAGTAAAAACAAAGAACACAAAAGTTAAATGGTTCTCTATGTCATGTGCTACTATTCATTGTATTTAAAACGCGACTTTTGTAAAATGGTCAGACTCGGTCATTTTCTTCCAGTGTCGGTTGGTTAGTTTCCACACTGGTTAAAGGGCACTTAGTGGTTTGAATGGACTAATTCCTTAGATGTTGAGTTGTGGGTAAGTTGAACTCCTTGGACTCCGTCAGTTCTCCTGCTGCTGTCGGAGTTCATGAAGCTAAGCTAACGGCTAAGCTAACTCACCTTGTAGTTAAAGTGATGCTGCCCCACGTGTGCGCTGAGCTGGTTCTTTTGGTTCTGGAAACTGGACCGTTCAGAGACCAACAGAGTCCTGGGGATCCGCTCCAGGTCTGCACACATTCTGACGTAAAGCTAAAAAATCTCTATTAAATACGTGCGGCTAACGGAGTGTTTCTTCTCAGGTCCTTCAAAATAATGACATCTGAGCCGTACGCAGTTTGGTCCTCACCGGTAGCCGTAGTGACGTCATTCAACCCGGAAAAGAGTGGGGAGTGAACACGCTACTACTGCTGCTCACGTTTGGCTCGGTTCGCAACAGTTTTAGACCACGTTTGAACCCGGTTCAGTGTGACGTCATGGACCTGTCCCGGTTCGTCCCGGGTCAGTTTGATGACGCAGAGGAGGACAGGTGAGAAGATGTAGACCTCATAGACCCGGGTCTGATCCGGACTGTATTTTGTCCGTTCACCTGGTCCTGGCTTGTTCGGGTCCAGACTGTTGGACTACGTCCATCAGAACTGGATCAGAGTAACACTGAAACCAGATTATTATTATTATTATTATTATTATTATTATTATTATTATTATTATTATTATTATTATGGGGTTAATAATAAGTGATTCACGTGTTGAAGGACCTGGACTGTTTTTGTGGTGGTATTGGTGTTTGTTGTTTTTGTGTTTGTGGTGGTGTTTGTTGTTGGTGGTTGTGTTGTTGTTGTTGTTGTAGGTTATTGTTGTTGTTGTTTGTGGTGGTTGTTGTGTTGCTATTTGTGGTAGTTGTGTTGTGGTTGTGTTGTTTGTGGTGGTGGTTGTGTTGTGGTTGGTGGTTGTTATTTGTGATGGTTGTTGTGTTGCTGTTTGTGGTGGTTGTGTTGTTGTTGGTTGTTGTGTTGTTATTTGTGGTAGTTGTGTTGTTGTTGTGTTGTTGTTGGTTGTTATTTGTGATGGTTGTTGTGTTGCTATTTGTAGTGGTTGTGTTGTTGTGTTGTTATTTGTGGTAGTTGTGTTGTTGTTGTGTTGTTGTCGGTTGTTATTTGTGATGGTTGTTGTGTTGTTATTTGTGGTGGTTGTGTTGTTGTTGGTGGTGTTGTGTGCTCATCGTCGTCATTTGACTCCGGTTTATTTTTAATTCAGTGAGTTTTTTTGCTTGATTTTTGTGCAGCGACCAATCAGAGGTGTCGGCTGTTCAGGGTCACATGTCTGAAGTCAGTCTGCAGCCGGCGTCACGTCCTCACCAGGACGAGGACAATGACGAAGATGACGAGGATGATGACGAGGATGACGAGTGGGCGTGGCAGACCACAGGAGGCGATCTGACCAAACGCTACAACAGGACAGGTCTGAACAGCCAGGTGAGAACCGAACAGAACCGGCAGCAGGTACCAGCTCATTAAAGATGACAGTGCAGGTGAAAGGTCACAGCTGGTCACATGACTATCTGACATACGGCGTCCATACCGTGACAAACAACCGACTGAGACGATGTGGAGGCGTGGTCTGACCGACGATGCTGCTTTGAGCCTGATAACGGGCCCAGAGCATCCTGTGTCCTGGTCAAACTGGTCCAGTGAATATTTACTTATTTACCTGTCTGTTGGTTCACCTGTCTGTCTGTTGGTTTACCTTTCAGTTGCTTTACCTGTCCGTTGCTTTACCTGTCCGTTGCTTTACATGGTTTGTTTATTTGTTACTGCATTTATTTCAGGCCAACAGACAGAATCTGTCCAATCACACCCTGTCTTCGTCCACTCCATCTGACAAAGCTCTGCGGAAATACGAACACAAGATCAACCTGGGTAAGGTCCCGCCCCCTCCCAACAGATGTGTTGTCATGGTAACAGCCCCCACCCCCTCCTGACAGGTGTGTTTGTTCCTGTTCACAGATAAACTTAATTTCGCAGACTCTGTGATCAACAAAGTGACGACAATGCAGAAGCAAAAAGACGCTGACACGTGAGTCCCAACCCCCAATGTGTCTCACAGCACAGGTCATGTGACCAGCCTGACTCAGTTTCTCATTGGTTGTGCTTCTTCTACAGGTACCGGGTGAAGGACAAATCAGATCGTGCTACAGTCGAGCAGGTGAACGTCCTGTAGAAACACATGAAACTTCAGTGAGTTTAGTCTAGTCTAGTTTATGTTAGTCTAGTCTAGTCTGGTTTAGTCTAGTTTAATCTAGTCTTGTTTACTTGTTTGTGATTAAAGAATCAGTTTTAAGGAGTGGAGCTGATCTGACAGTTGAATGTTTTTTTTTGTTTTGTTTTCCTTTGGTGTTCTGTCAAAGCCATAGAACATGTTTAGGAACAAACTGCAAGTCAACGTTCCATTGACATTTTTTCTTCAGCTTCGTTTCAAACTGATGATAATGAATCTGTGGTGGGTCAGAAAACAGGGTTTTCACTTCAGTTCCAGACTAATGCTCTGAAAATATGAAGGTGTCATTAGAGAAGGAAAGTTCTGGATCAGTGATGGACCTGAGGTTCTGGATCATAAAACTGTACTGAGTAGGTCCACCAGAATCAGCTGATTCTTGTTCTTCAGGTTTTAGATCCACGAACTCGAATGATTTTGTTCAAGATGCTGAGTCGAGGAGTGATCAACGAGATCAACGGCTGCATCAGTACAGGAAAGGAGGTAATGGATCCATGGGTCGATGAGAACCATTGATCAATATCAGATGTGAAGTAATGCCGTATGTGTCATTTGGTCACTAACGAAAGAACACCTGCATAATAAACATGAGAAAAACAAAGCCTGTCATTGGTCAGGGTGTGGGTTCTGTGGCTGCTCTGATTGGTCGGTTCTATGTTGTCAGGCTAATGTGTATCATGCGAGCACATCAAGCAGAGAGAGCCGAGCAATAAAAATCTACAAGACGTCGATCCTCTTGTTCAAAGACCGAGACAAATATGTCAGTGGAGAGTTCAGGTAACCCCGCCCACTGTGACATCTGCATACAGGTGAGTGAAGATGTTCTGAATGTTGATCTGTTGTTCAGGTTCCGCCATGGTTACTGCAAAGGAAACCCTCGTAAGATGGTGAGAACCTGGGCAGAGAAGGAGATGAGGAACCTTATCAGGTTGGAACCGGAACCTAGTAGAACCATAATACTGATAGGTAGAACTCAGTAGAACCTTAATGCTCATGGGTAGAACCTTTTCCTGACAGGTAGAACTCAGTCAAAGCTCACTGTGGGTTTGTTTCCCAGGTTGCAGACGGCTGGAGTTCTGAGTCCTGAACCTCTGTTGCTCAGGAGTCACGTTCTGTTAATGAGCTTCATCGGAAAAGACAACATGTGAGTGTGTGTCTGCTTCTTGACACCAGTACCGATGCTTGTACCAACGCCTGTTCCTACAACTGTACCGACGCTTGTACCGACACCTGTGCCGGCGCCTGTACCGACACCTGTGCTGGTGCCTGTACCGGCACCAGTACTGATGCTTGTACTGACACCTGCACCTTTACCGGCACCGATACTGATGCTTGTACCGACGCCTGTACCGGTGCATGTACCGACGCATGTACCGGCACCAGTACCATCGCCTCTATCGGCACCAGTACTGACGCCTGTCTCTTATCGATCACCTGTGTTGACCTCCTTTCCCATCAGTCCGGCACCACTGCTGAAGAACGCTGTGTTGTCTGAGTCAAAGGCGTGTGAGCTCTACCTGCAGGTCGTGCAGAACATGAGGACGATGTTTCAGGAGGCCCGATTGGTCCACGCTGACCTGAGCGAGTTCAACATGCTGTAAGAGGCTCCGCCCACCACATCCTGACCCCTTCAAAGTAAAAGCCTCGTAACCTCAGCTTTTTCCCCTGTGCAGGTATCACGACGGAGATGCCTACATCATTGACGTGTCGCAGTCAGTGGAACACGACCATCCACACGCTCTGGAGTTCCTCAGGAAAGACTGCAGCAACGTCAATGGTAACCACAGAGACATACCTGCTGACCCCTGACCTCTGACCGTTAGCTCACCTGTCCGTGTGTATTTTTTCCCAGAGTTCTTTGTGAAGCGCGGTGTGGCAGTGATGACGATCAGAGAGCTGTTTGACTTCATCACAGATCCATCAGTCACTAAAACCAACCTGGACCAGTACCTGAGCAAGGTCCCAACACACACGTCCACATTTAGGCCCAGTCTAAGCTTTGTTTGTTTACACATGTGCTGTCTTTCTTAAACCTGTTGCCATGGTGACTCATTGTTTCTTCGCTTGGTTGACGGTGAATTTAGTTTTGGCTGATGTTGACTGACACAACTGTGACCAGTTCAACACACAAACACACAAATAACAGCAGATACTGAACATGTTCAGGTGTCTTTGTCTAATGTATGTGTCTGTGTTTGTATACTGGTTGTGTGTCTGTTGTGTTGCAGTTGTGTGTCTGTGTTTGTATACTGGTTGTGTTACAGTTGTGTGTCTGTTGTGCTACAGGTGTGTGTCTGTGTTTGTGTACTGGTTGTGTGTCTGTTGTGTTACAGTTGTGTGTCTGTGTTTGTATACTGGTTGTGTTACAGTTGTGTGTCTGTTGTGTTACAGTTGTGTGTCTGTGTTTGTGTACTGGTTGTGTGTCTGTTGTGTTACAGTTGTGTGTCTGTGTTTGTGTACTGGTTGTGTGTCTGTTGTGTTACAGTTGTGTGTCTGTGTTTGTGTAGGCCATGCTGGTTGCGGCTCAGCGAACGGCTCAGCAGAGGTCGGACCAGGATGCAGTGGATGAAGAGGTGAGCCGTCCTCGTCCTCCTGTTTTCCCCGTACATGTTGACTCATGAACGGATGTGCGCGTTTGAAACCAACATGAAAACAGTCCAAGCTTTAGAAACACATTGAACCATGAACCAGTAAGTACTGTCATGGAAAGGAGTTAATGAGCAGCAGGTCAGTGAGGCAGGTGACATTCACCTGTCAATCAGAATCAGACCTCACAACCACCTACCAGGTCACATGACCTCTGGGTTTGACCTTTGACCCCTCAGGTGTTTAAGAAGGCGTACATTCCTCGCACTCTGACGGAGGTGAATCACTACGAACGAGATGTTGACCTCATGAGGATAAAGGAGGAGGAGTCAGCGCTCTGTGGTAACCATGACAACGTAAGAGGATTTTTATTGAGGATGAGCTGATTGATCAGCTGGTGGAGGATCAAACATGATGATGAAGATGATGATGATGTGTTCTGTACAGATTCTGTACCAAACGCTGACCGGACTGAAGAAGGACCTGTCAGGAGTTCAGACGGTACGATCACTGTTAACCCAAACCCTAACCCTGTTCTAAACCCTGACCCTGTTCTAAGCCCTGTTCTAAACCCTAACCCTGCTCTAAACCCTGTTCTAAACCCTGACCCTGTTCTAAGCCCTGTTCTAAACCCTGACCCTGTTCTAAACCCTAACCCTGCTCTAAACCCTGTTCTAAACCCTGTTCTAAATCCTAACCCTGTTCTAAACCCTGACCCTGTTCTAAACCCTGACACTGTTCTAAACCCTGACCCTGTTCTAAACCCTGACACTGTTCTAAACCCTGACCCTGTTCTAAACCCTGACCCTGTTCTAAACCCTGACCCTGTTCTAAACCCTGACACTGTTCTAAACCCTGACCCTGTTCTAAACCCTGACCCTGTTCTAAACCCTGACCCTGTTCTAAACCCTGACACTGTTCTAAACCCTGACCCTGTTCTAAACCCTGACCCTGTTCTAAACCCTGACACTGTTCTAAACCCTGACCCTGTTCTAAACCCTGACACTGTTCTAAACCCTGACCCTGTTCTAAACCCTGACCCTGTTCTAAACCCTGACACTGTTCTAAACCCTGACCCTGTTCTAAACCCTGACACTGTTCTAAACCCTGACCCTGTTCTAAACCCTGACCCTGTTCTACAATGAACGGCACGGAACTGACACGGACGAAACACGACGCCGTTGAAGCGACTGAACATCACTGGGCCGTGGACACAAACCAGAATGAGTGGAATCAGTAGTTTGAGAACATTCAGATTTCAGTGAATGTCACGTTTGTTTGCCTTCATTTTCTTTTGTGTTTTTCTGGTCTGTGTTTTCTGTTGAATATTGAAGAACCTTTAATGTTCCCTCAGGGTTGACATGTTTGTCATTCAGTGTTGTTGTGTTTTCAGGTTCCTGCTCTTCTGGAGGACGAACAACCTTCATCATTATCGTCATCGGAGGAAGAGGAGGAGGAGGAGGAGGAGGAGGAGGAGGGTAAAGGACGGACAGAGGAACCCCCGATGGACAAAAAGGTGAAAACTCAACAGCAGCTTTATTTGTTTGTTTGTTATTTTCCTTTGAATTAAAAATCCGTAAGTGCAATGAAGTAATTTTCACACATACAAGTGAATTTGGGGTGGGGTCCGGAGTTCTGGCCCCTCCCCCAGAAAGACCAAGTGTCATGGTTTAAATAACCGGAAGGTCGTGCGTCCGCCTCTCGTTTCTATGGAGACGGTTAACGTCGGTTTTTATTTTCCAGGTGAAGAAGAAGTTGGTGAAAGAAGCTCAGAGAGAGAAAAGAAAAAACAAAGTCCCCAAACACGTGAAGAAGAGGAAAGAGAAGGTGTCCAAGATGAAGAAGGGCAGATGAGGCCCACCAATGACAGTACAGAACAGAGGTCATGTGATCCCATACAGTCATGGTCAGAGGTCAAATATGTGTGTTTCCATGAATGACCCAGAGCAGACCAACTGGACCGGATCGCAGACAGAATGGATTGGATTACAGACTGGACCAGATTACAGACCGACTGGACCGGATCACAAACAGACAGACTGGATCACAAACAGACAGACCAGATCACAGACTGGACCGGATTACAGACAGACTGGACCAGATCACAGACCGACTGGACCAGATTACAGACCGACTGGACAGGATCACAGACAGACTGGATCACAGACAGACGGGATCACACACTGGACCAGATTACCAACAGACTGGACTGGACCACAGACAGACTGGATTACTGACAGACTGGATCACAGACAGACCAGATCATGGTCAAACTACTTGGATTTGTGTGTTTTCATTATGTTCAGTTTAAACATGTGTATGAAATGAGGGAAATGAAATAAATTTGAATAAATCAGATGTGAATGAATAACAGGTTTGATATTTGTCTTTTCCTACGTGTGTGTCCTGTTTGGTGTCATTGGGTCCAGTTCAGTGTTGGATGGTTTGGGTTGGTTGGTTTCAGTTGGATGGTTTCAGTTGGATGGTTTAGGTTGGATGATTTCAGCTGGATGGTTTAGGTTGGATGGTTTAGGTTGGATGATTTCAGCTGGATGGTTTCAGTTGGATGGTTTGGGTTGGATGGTTTCAGTTGGATGGTTTGGGTTGGATGATTTCAGCTGGATGGTTTCAGTTGGATGGTTTAGGTTGGATGATTTCAGCTGGATGGTTTCAGTTGGATGGTTTGGGTTGGATGGTTTCAGTTGGATGGTTTCAGTTGGATGGTTTGGGTTGGAGGGTTTCAGCAGGATAGTTTGGGTTGAAGGGTTTCAGTTGGATGGTTTGGGTTGGATGGTTTGTGTTAGATGGTTTTAGTTGAATGGTTTGGGTTGGATGGTTTGTGTTAGATGGTTTGGGTTGGATGGTTTGTGTTAGATGGTTTCAGTTGGATGGTTTAGGTTGGATGGTTTGTGTTAGATGGTTTCAGTTGGATGGTTTGTGTTAGATGGTTTCAGTTGGATGGTTTGTGTTAGATGGTTTCAGTTGGATGGTTTAGGTTGGATGGTTTGTGTTAGATGGTTTGGGTTGGATGGTTTGGACACGTGCGGCGTGTCGTGTCCTTCCTTGTGACCTAATGACCTTTAACCCCTGGCAGACAGTGGAGGTGTAGCTCTGATGATGTCTGCCATGTTGGACTGTGTCTAAACTCTGGATCTGATGGAGAACAAGTGAAGGGGAGGAGCCTGGCGGTCCAGACTGTGCTGCCATTGGCAAGTTGATGAACTTCTCTGTGATTGGCTGTGTGATGAATAAAAGAAAAATCTAGCAAAATCACAGTATTTCGGCATCAGACACGACTGGAACTGAAGGTAAAACTGCTGCTGCTACAGTAACACTTTTGTTACTACTGTCACTACTGTTACTACTGTCACTACTGTTATTACTGTCACTCCTGTTACTACTGTCACTACTGTTACTACTGTCACTCCTGTTACTACTGTCACTCCTGTTACTACTGTCATTACTGTCACTACTGTTACTACTGTCACTCCTGTTACTACTGTCACTACTGTTACTACTGTCACTCCTGTTACTACTGTCATTACTGTCACTACTGTTACTACTGTCACTCCTGTTACTACTGTCACTACTGTTACTACTGTCACTCCTGTTACTACTGTCACTACTGTTACTACTGTCACTCCTGTTACTACTGTTATTACTGTCACTACTGTCACTACTGTCACTACTGTTATTACTGTCACTCCTGTTACTACTGTCACTACTGTTACTACTGTCACTCCTGTTACTACTGTCACTACTGTCACTCCTGTTACTACTGTCACTACTGTTATTACTGTCACTCCTGTCACTACTGTTACTACTGTCACTACTGTTACTACTGTCACTCCTGTTACTACTGTCACTACTGTCACTCCTGTTACTACTGTTATTACTGTCACTCCTGTTGCTACTGTTACTACTGTCACTACTGTTACTACTGTCACTCCTGTTACTACTGTTACTACTGTCACTCCTGTTACTACTGTTATTACTGTCACTCCTGTTGCTACTGTTACTACTGTCACTACTGTTACTACTGTCACTACTGTCACTACTGTTACTACTGTCACTCCTGTTGCTACTGTCACTCCTGTTACTACTGTTACTACTGTCACTCCTGTTACTACTGTCACTCCTGTCACTCCTGTTACTACTGTCACTACTGTTACTACTGTCACTACTGTCACTACTGTTATTACTGTCACTCCTGTTACTACTGTCACTACTGTCACTACTGTTACTACTGTCACTACTGTCACTACTGTTATTACTGTCACTCCTGTTACTACTGTCACTACTGTTACTACTGTCACTACAGTCACTCCTGTTACTACTGTCACTACTGTTACTACTGTTACTACTGTCACTACTGTTATTACTGTCACTCCTGTTACTACTGTCACTACTGTCACTACTGTTATTACTGTCACTCCTGTTACTACTGTCACTACTGTCACTACTGTTACTACTGTCACTACTGTCACTACTGTTATTACTGTCACTCCTGTTACTACTGTCACTACTGTCACTACTGTTACTACTGTCACTACTGTTACTACTGTTACTACTGTCACTACTGTCACTCCTGTTACTACTGTCACTCCTGTTACTACTGTCACTACTGTTACTACTGTTATTACTGTTACTACTGTCACTCCTGTTACTACTGTCACTACTGTTACTACTGTTATTACTGTTACTACTGTCACTACTGTTACTACTGTCACTACTGTCACTCCTGTTACTACTGTCACTACTGTCACTACTGTTATTACTGTTACTACTGTCACTACTGTTACTACTGTTACTACTGTCACTACTGTCACTCCTGTTACTACTGTCACTACTGTTATTACTGTTACTACTGTCACTACTTTTACTACTGTTACTACTGTCACTACTGTCCATTCATGTGTAACATATGACCATGTCCAGGATTCCATCTTTATATTTCTAGCTAGAATGAAACCAGTTTGGCTTTTTTTGTGTTCATTTCTGTCCTCTCCTTGAACCCAAACGCTGGGTTCATTCCTCAGTCCTTCTGAGTTCTTCTACACCTTGTATGTTTGTCTTCAATCTGTAGTTTTACATTTTAGATAACACCTAACCTGCAGAGCCTAGGGAGTGGAACCTACTGTTCCTCTACTGTTTCTACAGTGTTCTGTTATTACTCTACTCTTTTCTTTTTGTTTATCCTCTCCTGGCTTTGACAGAGCTCTCAGATCTTTTCATAATGTCCGACTGGACCGAGTGTCTGAACTTCGGTATCTCCGTCGCCAAACAGGCTGCTGAGGTAAGAAACAAACCGACCAATCACAGAAGAGGAGACCAGTGTTAAGTTTGTGTTGTTGGAGACAAAGCTCCTTCTAACTTATAAACACAATGTCCCAGATCAGGAACACCAGCAAATGTTTCCTCAGAACATCACACAACGTGGGCTTTTCTTCTGCTGCTCAAAAACAAAATAAGAAAGAATAAAATCAGTTTAATCTCAGTCATTATTATTTTCTATCAGTTCTTTTCATTTTTTCGTGTCTTTTCCAAAGACGTCCACACTGTGATTTCACGTCCAGGTGGTTGGTCCAGATAAGGACGTTCAGGAATGTGTGTTCAGAGTGACTGTGACCTCACAACGACCTTTACCTGAACACAAGTGTGCTCTGCTGGACCAACCTCTAGTTCTGTTCCCTGGGGCACTGCTAGCAATTATGGACCCCATGAAAGCTAAATGTTCAGTATCAGTATCTAATTCAGTATCTGGGGGGGTGTGGGGGGGGGGGGGTGTGTGTGTATGTGGCGGTGCAGTCCTTGACTAACATAACAGTCAAGAAGAAAAACTAAACTTTACATACTTTCAACGTCCGTCTCCCGGCTTCTATGCCTCTATTATACATCGAACCTTACACCAAATTTTCATAACTTCTAACCCGAACCCACTGGGCCCCCTCCATTGCTCTACGGCCCCCCCAACAAATGCTGTGCCCCATGAATTTGCCATTGTCAGCCCCCCCCCCCTGCTTCAATCTGTCCCTGACTCAGAACTTTGTAGAATTGTTGAAGCTGCAAATCATGATCATGAACACAGTTGTGAAGCTTCAGCAGAGTTCTTCCTGCTCAGAGAACCTGACCCTGACTCTGACCCTAAACCTGGGTCTAAACCTAACCCTAACCCTGACTCTTACTCTAATTCTGTTCCTAACCCTGTTCTAAACCCTATCCCTGTTCCTAACTCTGTTCCTAACCCTAACCCTGTTCCTAACCCTGTTCTAAACCTTAACCCTGTGTACAGATAAAGACTAATGTCCATGTGTCTCTCTTTTCCTTCAGATGATTATGTCGTCTCTCCATCATCCAAAAGATGTGAAGTTGAAAAGTTCTGCAGCTGATCTTGTCACAGAAACTGATCAAAGAGTGGAGAAATTTCTGATAATGACCATCAGGAGGAGATTCCCACAGCACAGGTTCAGTTCTACAAACCCTGTTTCCAGACGAGTTGAGCCTTTTTACCTTTGGCCACACTGGCCGCAGGGTGTGGTCGTCAGCTGGTCGTCCATCTGTCTGTCTGTCCAAGAACTTTGACATGCACTGATAAGTCAGACCACTTGGGGCAGTAGTGTACCTGATAAGATGTTTTAGATGTTTCCTCTTCCACCTGATGGGCGTTCTCGTTCTTCTGCAGTTTGATGATAGGCGGATCATTGTAATCAGGTGTGTTGGAAGAGGGAAACATCTAAAACATGCAGGATACTGGCCCTCCAGGACCAGGATTGGACAGCCCTGCTTTAAACCAGCATGAATTGCCTGGTTTTCTGTAAACTAAATAAATGAGTTTCTTGTAGAAGTTCAAGACTCCACTAAAGCTGAGTGTAGACTAACCCTAACCCTGACCCTGACTAAAGTCAGTTCCTCAAAGTAAAAGTAAAATCAGCTAATAGACATATGAAACTAACATTCTTTCCCTTTCTTTTGTTATTGTCTCTTGTACAAAAACACTCGCAATGCGTTTGACCTTTGACCCTCAGGTTCATAGGGGAGGAGTCTATTGGTGCAGGTGAGCATCTGGAGCTGACTGACAGTCCAACCTGGATCATTGACCCCATTGACGGGACCGTCAACTTCGTCCACAGGTGACAAACCCTAACCCTGTTCCTAACCTTAACCCTAAACCTCCAACTATAACCCTAACCCTTCAACCATAACCCTAACCCTTTAACCATAACCCTTCAACCATAACCCTAACCCTGCAGCTATAACCCTTCAACCCTACCCTCCAACCATAACACTCCAACCATACCCTAACCCTTCAACCCAATCCTAACCCTAACCCTGACCCCGTGGATTCAGATCTTCACCTTAAACCCCTAACTCTAACCTTTCAACCCCAATCCTTCAACCTTAACCCTTCAACTCTAGCCTTAACCCTTCAACCCTAACGCTAACCCTCCAACCCTAACCCGTCAACCCTAACCCTTCAACTCTAGCCTTAACCCTTCAACCCTAACGCTAACCCTCCAACCCTAACCCGTCAACCCTAACCCTTCAACTCTAACCCTTCAACTCTAACCTTAACCCTTCAACCCTAACTCTAAGCCCCCAACCCTAACCCGTCAACCCTAACCCTTCAACTCTAACCCTTCAACTCTAACCTTAACCCTTCAACCCTAACTCTAAGCCCCCAACCCTAACCCGTCAACCCTAACCCTTCAACTCTAACCTTAACCCTTCAACCCTAACCCTCCAATCCTAACCCTTCAACCCTAACCCTCCAACCATAATCCTAACCCTTCAAGCCTACCCTAACCCTGACCTTGTGGATTCAGATCTTCATCCTAATCCTAACCCTCCAACCCTAACCCTAACCCTACAACCCAACCCTAACCCTAATCCTGACCCTGTGGATTTAGATGTTCACCCTAACCCCCTAACTTTAACCCTTCAACCCTAACCCTTCAATCCTAACTCTCCAACCATAACCCTAACCCTTCAACCCTAATCCTTCATATGGAAAGAAAACATGGACCTGTTTTGTAGGTTCTGCGTTTGACTTTGACTTATTCAGTCTCATGTTCTTCTGATCACAGGTTTCCTTTCGTGGCTGTCTCAATTGCCTTCACTGTCAATAAAAGGGTAAACTCATGTGCCAGGTACAAGTGGAATTTGGGATTGTTTGTAGCTGTGCTGATGTTGTTTTTGTTGTTTACAGACTGAGTTTGGGATTGTTTACAGTTGTGTGGACAACAAACTCTTTTGTGCTCAGAGAGGACAAGGAGCGTTTCTAAATGGAGTTCCTCTTCACGCCTCAGGACAGGAAGGTGACATCCTACATGACTATAGCGTTGTGGACTCATGTGGACTCAGGTCCAATGGAACGGTTAACGTGTCACTGTGTGTTGTCCAATCAGACGTCAGCAGGTGCGTGGTGGTGACGGAGATTGGTGCAGAGCGTGATGACGAGGCGCTGACCACCGTGACAACCAACATCTGCCGACTGCTGAAACTACCTGTGCATGGGTCAGAACTGAAGATACACAACAAACAAACAAGAAAATACACATTAAACAACAAAAAAACATCAAACAAATAAACAAGACTTAAAAATAACAGAAAACTGACCCTTCATGACAACAAAATAACAGATAAACAACAAATAAACAGAATATTCTCCAAACTGTGGGGTCCATTTCAGAGGTGTGTTTTCAGTTGAGCAGCTCATTCATTTTCTCCATGTCCACAAAACACATGTAGACAGCACTGGTGAAGTCCCATTAGTCATCTGCATGGGCGCCGCTACCAATTATGGGCCCATGAAAGCGTAATGTGGACCCCAGCAACGGGGTGGGGGTGGGGACGCACTATCCATAAACAATATCACTAACGATAGTGTGAAAACGAAACTGAAACTTAACATGGTTTTAGCATTCACCTTCCGAATTCTATACCTCGCTTATACACCAGGTCTTACACAAACTTTTCACAACTTTGAACCTGTATCCACCCCCTCACCCCCCGGATGTGACACATTTACTTACTCCAGGTTGGGTGACTTTTGTCTATTTGTTGTAGCAATTTCAAACTAATGTACTGTAAATTCAATTCTCTATCCATTATCTTCCTCATTTGTCATGTACGTGCTTATAGATTTGAATAATTTTCATCTAAAGTGACCAGGGCTCAAGCACCTCATTTGCATATTCACAAAATGGCTTCTGTCTTAAAAACTAAGACAAAAATTGACTCACTTTGTATTATCGACTTATAGGAAGTCGGCTATGGTCTTTCATTTGGTACTAATCTAGCTGACTTTCAATGACCTTGAAAGGCCAAACTCAAGGTCATGATTTTCAAAATACCCAATGTTTGACCATAACTCCCTCAATTTAGCAGAAAAATGACTAGTATCAGATTATAAAGTGTGAAAATATTGGCCAAAGGTATCTGTCAAAGGCCTCAAATGCACTGACTATGGCAGTTTCACCTGTTTGTTTAGCGTGCGGTAGTCGGGGACAGCAGCCGTCGACATGTGTTTGTTTATTTGTCTACTGTTTATTTGTTTAGTGTGCGGCCGTTGGGGATGGCAGCTGTCGACATGTGTTTGTTTATTTGTTTACTGTTTGTTTGTTTAGTGTCCGGGCGTTGGGGATGGCAGCCGTCGACATGTGTTTGTTTATTTGTTTACTGTTTGTTTGTTTGTTTGTTTGTTTAACGTGCGGGCGTTGGGGACAGCAGCTGTGGACATGTGTTTGTTTGTTTACTGTTTGTTTGTTTGTTTGTTTAATGTGCGGGCGTTGGGGAGGGCAGCCATGGACATGTGTTTGTTTATTTGTTTACTATTTGTTTGTTCAGCGTGCGGGCGTTGGGGACAGCAGCTGTCGACATGTGTCAGGTGGCCTCAGGTGCGGCTGACGTCTACTACCACATTGGGATGCACTGTTGGGACATTGCCGCGTCTGCACTCATCGTACAAGAAGCAGGAGGCATTGTCATGGATACAGACGGTTTGTTGTTGTTTTTCTACCACATTCTGGCTCCAGCATTTATCAATAAATATTTTACAGATTTAATTTAATCAGTTTGTGTTGTAAGAAGATTTCTCCAATGTGTCAAATAAAACTTTCATGATAAAGTACCTCAGTTTGTCACTAATTGAATGAACATTAATGTTTTCTCTAACAAACACAAAGTCTCACTCGTCTTTAAAGTGACCATGTGCTCACCCACATGCAGAACATGTGGTCGCTCACAGTAGCGGCTGTCGTTTTTTAGCTAATGTCATTGCTCGTGTTTCCTCTAGTTTACATAAGAAAGTGCTGCAATCTCCCACTGGGGGCGTGGCCTTTTCTGATTGGTCCATCTGTGTCTGCAGGTGCAGAGTTTGACATGATGTCTCGCAGAGTCCTCGCCGCCAGCTCTTCGGCCGTGGCCAGTCGCATTGCTCAGGTGATCCGGACCTTCCCCTGTCGCCGTGATGATGAGGATCCCTGTGTATCTGTTGTGCAGAATGGACTGTAGGTCATGTGACAGGAAGTAAACATGAGTTGTGGTGTCACTAAACAAACACTAATAAAAGCTGACGTCACCTGATGTGTTGTGACCTGGTTTTATGGCACTTTATATAATATTTAGTCCATTTGAATTAGATTACCATGAGCTGAACCCCAGAGAGCATGACCAATTAATCAGCCCAATTACAACGGATCAGTGATTAATCAACATGGGTCAATATGGAACTGATGGATTAACTTTTTTGCTGCGCAGAGATTCTGTTGCTTTTTTCTGTATGTGTCTGCTACTGTGTATCTGTGCTGCCTGGAGAGGAAGAGGAGAGTGTGTTCACTTTCACTTTGACAGTCACGGACTGCTACCCCCTCAATAATACACTGTGTTTTCATTTGAAAGTTGGGTCAATTATCTTTGTGAAATAAACAAAGATGCAACTGTTAATCCACATGTCCACCATTATCTAATATAAGACTATTACATCCTGTGGATATCAATATTCTTATGTCAGATATTGGCCAATATATTGGATATCATCTTTTTTTTGGCCCCAATATTGGTATTGTCATCAGCCCCAAAAATCCCATATTGGTCGGACTCTAGAACCCAAGTCTCACAATTAAAAGCCATTCAAGTTCAGTTGTAAATCCAGTCCCCATTTGTCCTTGGTCCAGTTCTACAGAAGGAGCACAGACTGATTTGATATGATGTTGATTCTGTGTGGAATCACAGACCTTTATGTTGAACACAAACAGCAGAAACCAGCCTGAATATCCCAGTTTTATTCAATAAATGGAAAAGATGGAAGTCAACATCTGTCAATCAGAGTCTTCTTTTGCAGCTGAGGTTTGTTTATGTGATCAATAATGTAAGGAAAAGGCCGATCACTGATCAGAGGGTCCAGAGAAAAACTAAGGAGTCACAATGAGACCTGGAAAAAAACACACTCTGTCCATGGAAGCCTGGACTGTAAGCAGCAGCATGGATCTGAACCCGGTTCACCAAAGGCCCTGGGCTCGTTCTGGATCTGAACCCGGTTCACCAAAGACCCTGGTCTCATTCTTGAAACCCATCCTCTGGGACTGACCCTGCTTCAACAGTCACTGTGCAAATATTCACAAAGAACTGGTACTGAACAGTTACCACTATTACCATTTCTGTTACCATAAGTATTACTAGTACTGTTACTATTAGGGCGGCCATGGCTCAGATGGTAGAGCGGGTCATCCAATAACCGAAGGGTTGGTGGTTTGAATTCCACTCTGTCCATGTGCTGTTGTGTCCTTGGGCAAGACACTTCACCCCCCTTGCCTCCAGTGCTGCTACTCACACTGGTGTATGAATGTGTGAATGTTCAGTGGTGGTCGGAGGGGCCGTAGGCACAGATTGGCAGCCACACTTGTGTCAGTCTGCCCCAGGACAACTGTGGATACAGATGTGGTTTACCACCACCAGAGGGAGGGTGTGAGAGCAAATGAATAATGGATCCACTGTACGCGCTTTGAGTATGCGCTCATAGAAAAGCGCTCTATAAATCTAATCCATCATTATTATTATTACTAGTATTAGTACTGTTACTATTACTAGTACTATTAATGTTACTAATACTGTTACTATTACCACCACTGTTACTGTTACTATTACTATCACTGTAACTTGTACTGTTACTGTTATTAGTACTAGTGCTGTCATTCCTACTGTTGCCATGACTACCATTCCTGCTGTGACGGGGGCCGGTAGACCGGTTCGGCCTCCGGACCGCAGTGGGGCGCTGGTCTTCCTGAACATCATTACCATCTGCGACTTGAACCCCCGGTCCAACAACAGCAGATGTCTGAGGTGCTTCCGGGTCAGTGTTCGCCGAGCTACGCTAGATCACGGAGCCCCGGTGCCGTTTAGTCCGGTTCTCCCCTCTCCGGTTCTGTGGGCCCGGTTCAAGGCCGGTGATGTGTGCGTCCACCGCTCTGCCGCCCTGCCTCGGCCTGCTGCTGCTCCTATGGGCAGCTCCGCCTCCGGCCTCCGCCTGGGATGCGGATCTGGAGCTGCTGGACCTGGTGGAGGAGATCCCGCAGACCTTCTACCAGTTCATGTCCCTGGACCAGGTCTGTGTGCACCCGGTTCACGGCGCAAAGTCTCCATGGCAACGGAGCAGCAGCCGCTTGCCGCTGCTAATGCTAACACCTGACTGCCACGCACGCACTGCTGCACGAAGCTAGTTAGCATCGAGTTAGCAACGTCAGGTGAATCACATAACCAGATAACTAGTCCAGTTCACAGGTTAACTGAACCGGATAACTAGTCCAGTTTACGTGACAAACGGACTTTGTTGCTGTCACTGATTAAACCGAATGTGTTCAAATGTAGTGAATTGAAGTTTGTGACTCTGTTAACTAGTCCTACTACTGCTAAACTACAGTCTTATGCTGCGTTTCCATTAAGTGGTACCACCTCGACTTGACTCGACCTTTTTGCGTTTCCATTACATTAAAGTACCTGGAATCTGATACCTGGTATTACTTTCTTAGTTCTTGCTTGGCTGAGTTTCCAAATCGGGTGAACAGATTCTAAAAGGTGACGTTTAAATGCTGCAGAACCTCTGATTGGTCAGATAGTTGTCTCTGTGTCGTCAGTGTGTGACACGCCATTTGAAAAACCCAGACTGTGAACTTGACCGTAAATATAGGGTTAGGTTGATCCGTGATGGCAGCCTCCAAAACTAGACCGAGGTCGGTCCAGGAGATTCAGACAGTTCTGTCCTTGGTGGACGATGAAGAGATTCAGCGTGAGGTTGACGGGACGACAGCCAACGAATGAGTTTATCAGCAACTCTCAGAGCAGATGTCATGGAAGTTACTCACAGCGTCGCTAAGACTACCAGGTGCTGTAAAGTCAGTAGTATCCTGTAATGGAAACAGTCTCCAGGAATAGGACCTGGTACCAGAGGTCCAGCTGTGTCCTGGTTTGTGTGTGTGTGTGTGTGTGTGTGTGTGTGTTCATGTGTGTGTGTTGTTTCAGGACGCCTCTGCTGCAGAGGTGAAGAAAGCCTACCGTCGACTGTCTCTGACTCTGCATCCAGATAAAAACAAAGATGAAAATGCTGAGACTCAGTTCAGACAGGTGACCCCCCTCCGTGAACCCATGACATTTAATACTAACCCAGTTCATACCATCACACTCCAGTTGTCCTCCATTTAACCCATGAATGAATAAATAACTGTGATGGTTTTCAGCTGGTGGCCATTTATGAAGTTCTGAAGGACGAGGAGAGACGGCGCAGGTGAGTGCCCCCTGTGTGTCCATCAGCTCAGCTAGACATGACATGGGTTTAAGGTGTGTGTGTGTGTGTGTGTGGTTTTACACACAACACACACTGCAAAAACCCTCACACAGTCTGTTGGATGACTTTAGTTTTGTCACCACATCGATTTAAATTAGATCAGATTAAATGGTTAGGGTTAGGAACAGGGTTAGGTTAGCTGAGCTGCCCATTCAATTTGTTCAGGTTGAAACCAGAACAGATGGACTGAACCAGCCCAAGTCAGGACACTGTAGGCACAAGGCATGATGGGTAATTGATTCCTCTGCCTCTCAGCCTGAGGGACGTGGCTTTGCATCTGGGTTTTGGTTGAGTTGAGTCCAGGCATTTGATTGGATGGATCGTGTGTTCCCACAGGTACGATGACATCCTGATCAATGGTCTCCCTGACTGGCGCCAGCCCGTCTACTACTACAGGCGTGTGAGGAAGATGTCCAATGCCGAGCTGTTCTTCCTCCTCTTCCTCATCCTCACCGTCGGACACTACGCTGTCATTTGGTCCATCTACCTGGAGAAACAGCTGGTGAGCAGCGCAGCGTTCTAGCAGCCAATCGGAGCACGGCAGAGTGGATCATGTGAGGTCGCCTCTTTGTGTTTTAGGATGAGCTGCTGAGTAAGAAGAAAAAAGAGAAGAAGAAGAAGATGAGCTCCAGACCTGCAGACGAGCTCCGATGCATCGGACAAGACCGGCCTGACAGGTTAGACTGTGTTGATTTTCCTTGGTTTTGTTGAATATTTGTTGTTTATTGACTGTTATCAGCTGATCAGAGTGCTCTGATGTTCCCTTTGCTTCCAGAGTCCAGGAGCGCCCTCAGTGGCAGGACATTCTCCCTCTAAAACTGAGCATCTGGCTGTACCTGTCCATCAAAAACCTGCCACAGACCATCCAGGTATGGTCCCTGTCCAGGATGGGAATGTCAGTGTCGGGCTGAGCGGCCATTTAGTTTCAGCAGGAGGGTTCGGGTTAGGAACAGGGTTAGGGTTCAGGTTAAGAACGGGGTTAGGGTTAGGAACAGGGTTAGGGTTAGGGTTAGGAACAGGGTTAGGGTTAGGAACAGGGTTCAGGTTTAGGGAATACCAAATACTATCATGTGTATGATCATCTGTGTTTTAAGTCCCCGTTGTCTGTTGTTGTGGGTTCAATGTTTTCCATGAATTCATGTGAGGTTTGGTGTAAAAACAGTGAGCCTGTGTGTTTCAGGAGGCCAAGCAGTACTATGAGGACTATCAGCAGCTGAAACGGCAGCAGAGAGAAGAAGCTGAAGCTGAACAGGAAGCTGCCACAAGTAAAGGCCTCCATTCCCCAGAAGAGTCAGCTGTGGGTTCAGCTCCTGACACGCTTTAACCCACTGTCCCCTCCCATTTATCAGGAGAGAAGAGGCCAAAGGTCAAGAAGCCCAAGGTGGAGTTCCCAGTTTACGAACCGTCAGCAGAGGACCTGAAGTACCGCAGTTACGACCAGACCACGTCCATCGAGGACATTGAAGACCAGATGGACGACTGGCTGCAGAACCCCAAGACCATCAAAAAGAAGGTCTGAGCGGTCTGGGGTCAGGGATCACTGCAGATATAGTACTATGATCAGTGCAGTGGAAGTACATGTGGACAAGTACTGCAGTAATCCTCACAGGACAGATACTGAAAACTACTGCAGTAATACTCAGAGGATACATACTTAAAAACTACTGCAGTAATACTCAGAGGATACATACTTAAAAACTACTGCAGTAATACTCAGAGGACACATACTTAAAAACTACTGCAGTAATACTCAGAGGATACATACTTAAAAACTACTGCAGTAATACTCAGAGGACACATGCTGAAAACTACTGCAGTAATAGTAGAACCTCTTGATGGCTTAAGTCATTGCTCATCTCCGTTGTCAAACGGTCTGTCATCTGTGTGTGTCAGTGCATCATGTGTCCTCAGGTGTGTTACCTGACCTCAGGTGTGTCTCTGTGAATCCAGGCTGCTGATTGGTCAGAGGAGGAGCTCAGCTTCCTCAGCAGGTTGATGGTTAAATTCCCTGGAGGGACTCCGGGTCGCTGGGAGAAGATTGCACATGAACTAGGACGATCAGTGAGCGATGTAAGTCTAGTACTGGTGTCACACCAGGTGTGGAACTAGTGATGAAAACATCCCCAGAACCCTCACCCTATCCACAGAACCCTGTCCACAGAACCCTAACTCTAACCACAGAACCCTAATCACAGAACCCTAACCACAGAACCCTCACTCTAACCACAGAACCCTAACCACAGAACCCTAACTATCGACAGAACCCTAACCACACAACCTTGACCACAGAACCTTAACTCTAACCGCAGAACCCTAACCACAGAACCCTAACCCTGACCCTGTAAATACTCAAAGGCCACAGTGAAGTGTGTCCATAGTTTTTGACTGTGTGATCCTGGATGGAGTTCAGTGAGTTCCGGGTCACAGGTTCCATAGTGAACATGGATCATGTATGACCAGCCTTTATGGTAGTTATTGATCTAAATGTAAACTGGTGGACCACCTGACTGTGTCCAACAGAGGGTTCTAACCCTCTGAGGTCAGTGCTGGGGACTGTTTGAGCAGAGGTGAGATGTGGATCTTGCTCTAGGTCAACTGATACTTGTTGAACCTTAGACCATCATTGAAGACTTCTGTCCCATCTTCAATTGAGTGTGTTCCATCATCACAGATTAAATGTGTTAATATTGACCAGATACATTAAAATGGGAACTTCAAGTCAGAGTTACTTTTCACCTGGGTCAAATGTGTCCACTCAAACCTTGTGTTTTGTGTCACAGGTGACGACTAAAGTGAAGCAGGTCAAAGACCATGTGATCCACTCCTCAGGTATGGAATGTCTTCAGCTTTGTGGGCTTTTACTTTTAGTGGTGGATTTGGACTGAGAGGAGGAACTGCAGAAGGAAAAGACAGACTCACACCTTCTAGTGCTGTTTTTACTCCGGTTTCAAATCTAAACTGACAGTTTTTGGAGTTCAGCTTGGCTATCAGAGCTGCATGTGGTGCCGTCATCTTTGTCCTCTACGGTCCTGTGGGACAGTTTCCTGAGTCTTTGTCCTCTACGGTCCTGTGGGACAGTTTCCTGAGTCTTTGTCCTCTACCGTCCTGTGGGACAGTTTCCTGAGTCTTTGTCCCCTACAGTCCTGTAGGACAGTCCACTCCTGTGTTTATTACAGTTAAACGTTCACATGTGTCTCTGTCTTCGGTCCAGTCTGATGATAGGAACAGTAATGGGTTGAATTCCTACAGCCTTTGACATGATTGATCCATTATTCATTCCTTCTGATGGTGTTAAACTACAGCCCTGGGGCAAGATGGCCCCTCCTACCACCCCCAAACATTCATACACTAGTGGGAGTGGCACTGGAGTGGGATTGGAACTGCCAACCATCTGGTTATTGGACGACCCACTGATCTGTGAAGTTCGAACAGTAAAGGTTCAGGTTCAAACATTTAGTGCAACCTCCCTTTGACTCTAACATGTTCTTCTGTGTTTGTGTTTGGTTCAAACAGTAAGCGGTTCATTCATTCACTGATGTTTCTACCAGGTTTGATTGGACTGGGCTCAGATGTTTAGACCTGCTGGTGCAGATACTGGACTGAATGTATGTGTTCTGGTTCAGGTCTGGTGAAGCTGTCGGAGCTGAAGGGCCATCCACTTCCTGTGAGGGCTCTTCCTTTTGACGATGCCATCAGTCAGAGGGGCGTGGCTTTTGAAGAACAGGAGGAAGAGGAGGAGGAGGAGGAAGAGGAAGTGGCTCCAGTTATCAGGAAGAGGAACAGGAAGTCGACTGCCACGACCGACGGAGGTGAGGTTAGGGTCAGAGGTCGGCGGCAGAGAGACTTTGACCCCACTGCACCGCTTGAAGATGAGAGGACAGAGCCTCAGGAAAGGGTGGAGCCGCAGAGTAGCATCTGGACTCAGAACCAACAGAAGCTCCTGGAACTAGCTCTGCAACAGTTTCCAAGAGGAACCACAGAGCGCTGGGACCGGATTGCCAAGGTGGTACCTGGGAAAACTAAGGTAAGACCTTCACTGCTTATTGATTCATTACAACCACCTGACACTGCACAAGTCTGTGCACAACACTCACTGGGTTTAAAGTGGGTCAGTTCATTCATTCATTCATTATCTGAACCGCTCAGTCTTCTGGAGGGTCGCAGGAGCTATGTTAATTACCAATAGGTAAAAGGCAGGGTCCGCCCTGGACACGTCACCAGGGCATCACTGGGCTAACCATGCAGATGAGCAACTATTCACACCTAGGGGTGATGTAAATCGGCCAGTTAACCTGTTAGTGCATGTCTTTGGATGATGGGAACCAGTCAAGAGAACCAACACAGAGAACATGCAAACTCCACCCAGAACCCACCACCTTCTAACTATGAGGCAAACTCCACCCAGAACCCACCACCTTCTAACTATGAGGCAAACTCCACCCAGAACCCACCACCTTCTAACTATGAGGCAAGAAGGATGAAGATGGTACTGAATGCTGCGCGGCCTGATGCTGAATTCCGCGCTGCCTGGTGCTGCCTGGCGCTCAGGTTAATTCACTAAAAGTTAAAGGAACTTGTTCCCCCATTGTGAGTGTGACTCTAACCTCCACATGAGTGAAGAGTGTTCAGAAGGTGGTGGAGGTGTACTAGACTTCTGTGTGTGTTTGGAGCTGATGTGTAGTGGGTGGGCTTTCATTTTTAAAGGTTTGTAGGGGATGGTATTTTACCTGATTCAGGCTCCAAATGGAAGAAAATCAAAAACTAGAACAGCTGTTGCTAGTGTAACTACTAATGACTAGAGCAAATACCCATAACTTAATGCTACTACTACTAATACAAGTACTACCAGTGTATATACCAGTACTGTAGCTGTTAGTACTAATACTGTAAACTGTACCATCAATGGAACTATATAGTAAACACTAATAATAATACTAATACTAATATAATAATAAACAACGTTCCATCTAAGTGTTCATGTTCGAACACACCAACTGTGTGAGCACCATCAGACGTGTGCACTGTGAAGTTACATGGTTTATTAAAAGACTAATTACACCAGTCATTTCCATTCAGTAGATTTTAATAAACTGATTTAGTCCACGAAGCTTCACAAACTTTCATTTGAGGGGGTAGGACGTTTGTCCTGGACTATTATATATTCTACATCTGTATAATACACCTAATGCAACAGTGATGATTTTTTGTATGAAGTGTTTGGTGTGGCAGTATGGATTTTGTCGTGGCGCTGCGCCACATCTAAACCTTACCAGCAGAAACACTGCAGTCAGGGTTTGTCTTCTTCTGACTTCTATGTTTGTTGGATAGCAACAGAATTCCCTCCACACAGCTCCACCTACTGTTTCAGGTCTGTAACACTTACTTGTACTCTGCCATGGGCCGCAGTACATGTTGCTGAACGCAACATCTGCGGGAAAGGTGTGAATGTATCCAAGTACAGTACAGGTTGGGGTATGCAGTGTGACAGCGCCCTAAAAAACAGCGGTTTTCCACATCACCTTTCCTTGTTTTGGAGCAGACATGCTGTCATCACTGTCTCTTCCTCTCTGCTCTAGTGCACGCGCTGCGCAGAGTAAACAGGTGATTTGATTGGTTCATCTAAGTCAAGCTACTGTGGTATTAACTGGAGTAGCAGCACCTGCTGTCTACAGCCACCACTGTCAGAAAAAATACTCTATGAAAATTATCCATTCTCAGGAATTTATCAGAGATTGGTCACGGGTCTGGACAGAACCATCAGTGGGTCTGGGTCTGGACCGAGGTCCGCCATTTGATGATGCCTGCCATAAACTATACTTTATACTATAAACTATATACTGTAGCCTATACTTTATACTATAAACTATACTATATACTTGGTCTAGGGTTAGTTAGGTACTACTAGGGTTAGATGGTTAGGGTTAGATGGGTTAGGTAGAACTAGAGTTAGATGGGTTAGGGTCGGTTTGGTCAGGGTTAGTTTGTGTAGGTAGAATTAGAGTTAGATGGGTTAGGTAGAGCTAGGGTTATGTAAGGTACAACTAGGGTTACATGGGTTAGGGTTAGATGGGTTTGGGTTAGTTAGGTTAGGTACAACTAGGGTTAGATGGATTTGGGTCGCTTTGGTCAGGGTTAGTTTGTGTAGGTAGAATTAGAGTTGGATGGATTTGTCTTTGGTTTCAGTTTTGTACATCACATCATCCTGACCGTTTGGAACTGCTAGTTTAGTTTTAGTTACTGTGAGAATCCGGGTTATTGATCATTTCATGATTTGTGATTAACTGATCAGCTGATGGTTATGTATTAACTGGTGTGTGTTTTTACTGATTAATTGTTGTGTGTTAATTTCCAGGAGGACTGTATGATTCGCTATAAGATGTTAGCGGAGCTCGTTCAGAAGAGGAAGCAGGCAAAGAGCTGATTAAGGTGCTGACCTTTGACCCCTGACGCCTGGACAGTGACCCCTGGACAGGTGGACTGTCAGTAGTGTCCAGTGTCTGCGTAGGTCAACTCGCCCCTGATTGGACTGGATGAGTTTTGTTTTCAATGTTTGTGTTTCACCTGTTCAGGTGTGTTTTTATAACTAATGTTGCGTTAAAGGGAGACCTGACCTCTGACCTCACAGCTTCATGTGCCTTAGCTCTGTTTAGCATGTTGTCAATCACATCTGTTCAACAGATCAATAAAACCTATTTATTACTCCTGTGCTTAGTTCTTTGCTCAGACCTACATCCAAGGAAGAGTGTACATTTTTATTCCGTCTGCCAAACCAGAGAAAATGTCTGAGTGATGAAAACATTTAACACCTGAATGAAGGTGTGAACACCTGAAGGTCTGAATGTCCTGAGATGAAAACGTGCACTTCTAAAGGGTTTCACTGAGGAGTGTGAGATCATTGAAATGTGACCCACCCTTGTCATTTGTATCATCATAGATTAAAATGATTCAAAACTCCATCAGTGCCCCCAGTGATGTGGACTTCATCCACTTCACCTATACAGTATGTGATGATGTAGAACAAAGTCTGGACCAGGACCCAGATGGGAAGGATCCTTCATGGATTCCTCTACATAAAACTAGGTCATTGGATTTTACTGGAAGATGGTTCCAAAGTCCAGGACCTTCTTAGAACTGAGTCTTTTAAAAATGCCTCTAAATAACAAAGAGCTAAAGCCAACTGAAAATAAAACCTCCAAGTAGAAGAGTCCCTTAGACTTCAGGTTTGACAGGTCAGGGTTCTTTACATCAGATTTACACTGGACACGGTGCAGCAGTGTGAGTTCATAGATAAAAGGCACATCCAAAGGAAAATACCAAAATAATCAGATTATAAGAGTAATATGAATATTATTAAAAGAAGGTACAGTGTCCAAAATTAAGCAACATCAATGTTTTTATTTGGATGTAAAAAAAAAAAAAAAAAAATGTAGTTTTTATTTGCAGATGTGGTCGTCAGCTTCATGTAGAGGTAGGTCATCTGCGCTTCCTAATCCCAGACCTGAATCTCTACACCAGACCTGAACCCTAACCCTATTCCTAACCCCAGACCTCAACCCCAACCCTGTTCCTAACCCCAGACCTCAACCCTAATCCCAACCCTGTTCCTAACCCCAGACCTGAACCTCAACTCCAACAATCCACAAACCTCCACCCTGTCTCTTACTGTGATTTCACTGCACTTATAAGTCTTTTGTCATGAGTTTTCATGTAAAACATGAACTGTACTGTGATTTTTCTTTCTGTTTTGTTCTTGCTGTACAATTCAGTGTGCAACAGAAAAACCTGTGAGTTCATCATTTGTGAATCCTTTCTCGGTGTCTGCAGTATGCACAAACATAAGGGTGTAATTCTCCAGATGACCACAGGCAGCAGCAGATGGTCTTCTCTGCCTCACTCCGCCGCCGGTTACGTGAGAAGAAGGATCTGCAGCACAATCCGTAGAAGAAGACAGACTGTCGTTCCTCCAGCGGATCTACACAACAGTCTGTCAGTTAGCAGTAGCATTAGCTGAAACCTTAGCTTCATTAGCTCGTTTTTACCGTGAAATCGTAAACGTCATACGTAACAGCCGCCGTAAGTACCCGCGCTGTTTGTTTGGTGTAGGTTTTAAAGTCACTGGTTGATGTAGAACACCGAAACACCCACGAACCTAACACAGGCTAAGCTACGATAAGCTAACGGTGACGTCAGATGACAAACCCACGTACGTCACTGCGGAAATGTAGACCAGGCCTAGACAGGGACTAGGTGTAGACCAGGCCTGGACCAGGACTAGGTGTAGACCAGGGCTAGACAGGGACCAGGTGTTGACCAGGTGTGGATGTAGACCAGGTGTAGACCTTCTGTGGACATAGTCCAGGTGTACACCAGGTGTGCTTGAGGTCCAGGTGTACACCAAGTGTGGACGTGGTCTAGGTGTAGACCAGGGCTGGACAGGGACCAGGTGTAAACCAGATGTGGATGTAGACGTAGACCAGGTGCACACCAAGTGTGGACATGGTCTAGGTGTAGACCAGGGCTAGACAGGGACCAGGTGTAAACCAGATGTGGATGTGAACCAGGTGTGGACGTGGACCAGGTGTAGATATAGACCAGGTGTGGATATGGACCAGATGTAGACCAAGTGTGGACGTGGACCAGGTGTAGATGTAGATCAGGTGTGGTCGAGGACAAGGTGTAGACCAGGTGTGGACGTGGTCCACTTCAGTCTCATCTGGATTGTTTTCTGAACATCCTCTTCAATGTTTTCATAGGTGCAATGGTCCTGTTGCCATGGCGACAATGCAGGTGACGCTGTCGGAGCGAATTGCGACGGCCCACTCGCTACTGCAGCGGGCGGAGCAGCTGAATCGTGGGGTGGAAGGTCACGGGAAGTTGTGCGCTAAACTCCGTGCCGAGCTGCGCTTCCTGCAGCGTGTCGAATCTGGAGAGCTCATCGTCAAAGAGTCGCACCTGCACAGCACCAACCTGACGCACCTGAGTGCCATTGTGGAGTCTGCGGAGAACCTGGAGGGCGTGGTCGCTTTGCTGCATGTCTTCACGTACCGCGATGTGGTTGGAAACCGGTGCACGCTGGTGGTCGACGTAGTTGGCAACAATGGACACACGTGGGTGAAGGCGGTTGGACGAAAGGCAGAGGCGCTGCACAACATATGGCAGGGGCGGGGCCAGTACGGAGACAAGAGCATTGTCAGGCAGGTGGGTTGAGGGGCGGGGCCAGTACAGAGACAAGAGCATCGTCAGGCAGGTGGGTTGAGGGGCAGGGCCAGGAGGTTGAGGGGCGGGGCCAGTACGGAGACAAGAGCGTCGTCAGGCAGGTGGGTTGAGGGGCAGGGCCAAGAGGTTGAGGGGCGGGACTAGTACGGAGCACTTGCAAGTTGTATTTCTACATATCAACTAATAAATACAGTTCTTCAAATTCCACTTTCCATAGAAACCCATCTTATGTGGGACATGGCGTCCTTTGTCAATCCAAACAAAATAAAAATCACATATCAATAGGCCTCGTCAACATGTCAGCGTCAGACAAAGGACTTTGTTCCCAGTGTTGAACCTTGACTGTGTTTCCAGTGTTGATTGTTGACTTTGTTCGTTTTGTTGATGTGCTGTTGAATTCTGGTTTGGTTTTGATGTGTCATGTGATGGTCCACAGGCTGAGGACTTCCTGCTCGCTGCTCGACAGACGCCTGTCGAATACACTGAGCCCCGTGTGGTCTTTGCCTTCTATAATGGTGTGTCCAGGCCCATGGCCGACACCCTGCACCACATGGGGGTGTCCATCCGTGGAGACATTGTGGCTGTCAACATAGTGGAGATGGACGAGGAGGAGCTGCAGGATGTCCCTGCCACCCAGAACCAAGGCTTGGTGGCAGAGGAGGAGGAGGATGAGGAAGAGGAAGAGGAGGAGGAGGAGGAGGAGAAGGAGGAGGAGCCTGAGTGTGGCCTGACACGGGTTGACCGCAGCAACGTGGTTGAAAGCCTTTCATTCCCGTTACAGGTAGAATCAAATAAGTGAACTCATCTAAATGTAACATGGAATTGTGGTCCATTAGTTTCAATGTTCTGTTGATCAAGGTCCATGGAGATAATTTAATTAAACTATCATTAGTATGTAAATATTTTCTGGAAATGGATAAAATCGTAAGTCTGAACTTACCTGATAAGCATTTTGGTGACAATAGTGTAAAGCCATATATGATGTGTCAGGAAACCCTAACCCTGTTCCTGTTCCTAACCCTGTTCCTAACCCTGGTCCTGTTCCTAACCCTGTTCCTAACCCAAACCCTGTTCCTGTCCCTAACCCTGTTCCTAACCCTGGTCCTGTTCCTAACCCTGTTCCTAACCCTAACCCTGTTCCTGTTCCTAACCCTGTTCCTGTCCCTAACCCTGTTCCTAACCCTGGTCCTGTTCCTAACCCTGTTCCTAACCCTAACCCTGTTCCTGTTCCTAACCCTGTTCCTGTCCCTAACCCTGTTCCTAACCCTGTTCCTAACCCTGTTCCTGTCCCTAACCCTGTTCCTAACCCTGGTCCTGTTCCTAACCCTAACCCTGTTCCTGTCCCTAACCCTGTTCCTAACCCTGGTGCTGTTCCTAACCCTGGTCCTGTTCCTAACCCTAACCTGAGCTGTTGTCTTCTTCCAGGTGAAGGTGGACGAGTGTCGTCGTGTCAACCTGGACATCACCACACTCATCACATACGTGTCATCTCTGAGTCACGGCCGCTGTCACCTGACGTTCCGTGAGCCGGTTCTGACGGAGCAGGCGGCTCAGGAGCGCCGCGAGGCCGTGCTACCGCGACTTGACGCCTTCATGGAGGGGAAGGAGCTGTTCGCCTGTCGCGCTGCCGTCACCGACTTCCAGGTGATCCTGGACACGCTGGGCGGAGCTGGAGAGAAGGAGCGCGCTCAGAAGCTGCTGTCACATGTGCAGGTGAGGGGCGGCGTCAGCGTTGATCCATCCACCTGGTTTCTGGTCCATTTGTCAGATGTCACGACGCTTTGGTCAACAAGCAGTCATTGGTGATTGTTCGGTTTATGTGTTCAGGTGGTGGATGATCGACCGTCGGAGCGGACTCTCCGTCTCACTCCGAGTACGAAGGTGAACCGCCGCTCGCTGCTGATCTTTGGCACCGGGGACTCGTTGCGTGCTGTTACCATGACGGCCAACAGCCGCTTCGTCAGGGCGGCGGCCAATCAGGGTGTCCGATACAGCGTGTTCATTCATCAGCCAAGGGCTCTTACAGAAGGCAAAGAGTGGAGGGCCACGCCCATCTGACGACTGCAGGGGCTGCTGGGAATCTGACTCGCATCATATTCAAAGTGTAAATAATCAATAAAGCACCTGGTGACTGGAGCTGCTCTGTGATTGGTTACAACAGGCCACACCTTTCACATTAAAGCTGACCGATTAACAGTGAAGGGAAGGAACACAATCCAAATACTTCACTCCAGTACTACACTACAGGTACTACACTAGATGTACTACACTAGATGTACTACACTAGAGGTACCAGACTAGAGGTACCACAATAGAGGTACTACACTAGAGGTACCACAATAGAGGTACTACACTAGAGGTACCAGACTAGATGTACTACACTAGAGGTACTACACTGGAGGTACTACACTAGATGTACCACAATAGAGGTACTACACTAGATGTGCTACACTAGAGGTACCAGACAAGATGTACTACACTAGAGGTACTACACTGGAGGTACTACACTAGATGTACCACAATAGAGGTACTACACTAGATGTACTACACTAGAGGTACAACATTGGAGGTACTACACTAGCTGTACCACACTAGAGGTACTAAACTTGAGGTACTAAACTAGAGGTACTACAGTAGAGGTACTACCCAAGAGGTACCACACATGTACTGGAGCACTTTAACTTTTACTGCTTACATTTAACACACATCTGCATTTGCTTCTGACAGTTTCAAAGCAGGGTTTGGTTTCAGTGTATTTTATTATAATTGATTATTTTGTGTAATTAACAGACTGGTTTTCACCTTGGATGAAACATTAAGGGTTCTTCTACCTTTACCAAAGAATATGTTTGTCGACTGGAGGAGAAGATGCGGGAACCTCAGTATAAAAATAAACTATTAAAATTTTACCAAAGTCAATTAAACATGTCAACTAAAGATAAATATTTACTTCGGTTATGGAGACATTGTGTTAATGTTCAGAGGGTTTTACAGTAAAAGTACTCATACTGCAAGTGTACAAATACTCAAACCTTAACGATACTAAAGTGCGCTTGTTTTCATCTAAAGTACACGTTTTCATCTAAAGTACACGTGTTTTCATCTGAAGTACATGTTTTCATCAAAATTACATGTGTTTTCATCTAAAGTACACGTTTTCATCTAAATTACATGTGTTTTCATCTAAAGTACACGTGTTTTTATCAAAAGTACACGTTTTCATCTAAAGTACACGTGTTTTCATCTGAAATACATGTTTTCATCAAAATTACATGTGTTTTCATCTAAAGTACACGTTTTCATCTAAAGTACATGTGTTTTCATCTAAAGTACACATGTTTTTATCAAAAGTACACGTTTTCATCTAAAGTACACGTGTTTTCATCAAAAGTACACGTTTTCATCTAAAGTACACGTGTTTTCATCAAAAATACACGTTTTCATCTAAAGTACACGTGTTTTCATCTAAAGTACACGTTTTCATCTAAAGTACACGTGTTTTCATCTGAAGTTTGGTGGGTTAATTCTGATCAGGTTGTTTTAATGTTTCAACTCATTTTAATGACAATATATTTAAATGTCTTTGATTACATGCGAAAATATAAAGATGTTTTGACTCCATTCATCTGCTCATATTTATTCAGGTATACTTAAGAAGCAGTAGAATATTGTGTTTCTATCAATAGAGCGGACTGGAGGTGACTTAAACCAGTCTGACCGGCTTTTCTGCTCCGTCTGTTGGTGCTTTCATTGTGAAAAGCTGGAAGTTGTATCATGTGTAAATGAACGGAGCCTGTGTGTTAGCTGTTAGCCTGTTAGCATCCCTGAACTAACACTTTCTGTAGGTGTTTTGGTAACATGCCTAGGGTTGGCCCAGATGCGGAGCTGCGGACTTTGACCGAGGTGACACCGGAACTCTAACCTATAACAACTCAAAATGAGAAAAAACACAATTCCCCGCCAGCCGGTCGGCGACTAACTACTGCTACCATCTACTTCAGTTCAGTTAGCTCAGTTAGCTAGCAGCTGCTAAGAGGAACGCTCATCTACCTCAGTTCAGTTAGCTAGCAGCTGCTAAGAGGAACGCTCATCTACCTCAGTTCAGTTAGCTAGCAGCTGCTAAGAGGAACGCTCATCTACCTCAGTTCAGTTAGCTAGCAGCTGCTAACAGGAACGCCCATGTACCTCAGTTCAGTTAGCTAGCAGCTGCTAACAGGAACGCCCATGTACCTCAGTTCATGGATTTAGTTCAGCTAAGTTTAGCTTAGTGCTAAGAACAACAACAGTATAACTATTTGTGATCTGGTTTCGAGTCATTCATTTAACAAAATACAGGATAGTTTCTTAAAACATTAACTGGTGCACAGTTCTGCAATCCGAACTCTTTCACTGTTCATTTGTATTTATTCTTTAACTTCTTGTGTGTTAATTTGCTGATACTGTTCTCTTTTGTGTCATTCTTCATAGTTGTGATCTTTGCAGGTGTCTCTTACACTGACAATATCCATACATCGTGGTTTTTTTTGGTCATACTGTGTCTTTTTTTAATTCATACATTGTCTGTTGTTCTGGTTGGGGTTTCTAGCAGGATTGTACGTTACAGGTCAACTATTAATCCACAGGGGAAGTTCCGCTTCCTTCAGCTTTCCTTCAGTGTCCAGCTCTGCTTTGTTACTAGAATACGTTTGGATGTGACAGGACTCAATTGTACTTTGTCCATTGTGTACAAGTATGTCCACCAAAGGTACAGATACCAGACCGGATCCCATTGGAACCCCAGCGCTGATCATCTCAGAGACACGGTTCCCCAGCTTGACAAACTGTTGTATTCCTGTCAGGTGGTCAGTGATCCAGGAAACCACACCCACTCAGCTGGTCTCTGAGTATGGAGGGATGGATTGTGTCAAATACTCATAACCCCCAGACTTACCCAGATGAGAGTAGGCTCAGTGGAGCTTGTAGAGGACAGTGTCTTTGGACGTGGGGTCTGAGAAGCAGCTGCTCCAGGGTCTTGGTGATGACCTTAGGACCACAGGACTGTAGTGGGTTAGCTCAGCTGGACGCCCTACCTTGGTTCCTGGTATAAGTTATGATGTTCTGCACAGAGCTGGAACCCTCCCCACTGTAGACTCAGGTGGATCTGTGGACGGACACCATGTGGACCAGCTGCTTTCCCAGGACTCTGCAGGTCCAGCCTCAGCCTCTGCAGGGGTCCAGCAGTGGTAGTGGATGGAGGTACCATCCAAAGGGTTAGGGTTAGGGAGGGAGCTGCTGGAGTGGGTTAGGGTTAGGAAGGAGCTGCTGCTGGAGTGGGTGTGGCTGTCACAGTCGTGACAGTGTCCACCCTGTTGTAGAACTGGTGGAGTTCATTGGTTTTATTGTATCCAGTGATCGTTTGAAGTCCCGCCCACTCCTCTGATGTCGTTGAGCTGCACTTTCCCTTTTGTAGTCGTTGTTTACCTCAGTCTCTTCAGCTCATGTTTTTCTTTCTCTGTCAACATTTTTAAAGGTTTGGGATTGTTTTATAATTACTGGTCCTCCAGGGTTACTGAGTCCAGGTAACCCTAACCTAGGGTCCAGGTCCATAATAATCATAGTAATAATAATAATAATAATAATAATAATAATAATAATAATAATGATAATAATAATAATAATAATAATGATAATAATAATAATAATACAAAGAGTAGTAGTAATAATAATAATAATAATAATAATAATAATACAAAGAGTAATAATAATAATAATAATAGAATACAATATATCTTTATTGTCATTGTACATTGTACAACAAAATAATAATAATATTGACATAGTAGTATCAGTAGTAAGTAATAAAACTATCTTATAGCCATATGAAGTAGAACTGTCATATGTGAGCCAGTACAGATGGGAGACAAACCAACATTTTGGTTGTTTTGCTCTGCCAGCATGAAAGACGCTTGATTGACTATATGGTTTCTATACAATAACAAAGAATTGAATTGAGGGTGAAGTCAAGAGAAGGTTAACATTTGGGTAAAAAAATTGAATGACAATCTACACCAAACTTATATTTTTGGGTAGGTAATTACTTATATTTTCAGGAAAATGTATTCTGAAATAAGAAAAAATTTCAAAAAGAACTTTGAGTAGTTTAGTGAGTGTGAATGTTTGTTCAGTGACCCAGTTTAGTGCCATCATTCTGGGTTCATTTTATAAACTCTATAAATAAACTACATTTATACAAATACATTGATATTTGACAATTATATTATTTATGTCATATTCTAAACACACTGTTTAAAATTAATAAATGCATATATCTGTGAAATACATCTGAATATAATGTTAATATTATTTGTATGTTGTAAATATTGTAAATAAATGTATATGATATTGATAATTGAAATAAAAAAATATTTAATTTGATATTGAATTTTGTTGTCCATCTGTGACGCTGACATTTGTCTAAACTTTTTCTATTTAGGTTTGATCCCATATTTTTTTCCTCTATAACTAATTATTGGGTTGTAAAATAGAGGGTTTAAGGTTTACACTGAACACAATTGAGGCTGAAAATGTCAGAGGAACTTCACTGTGGAGAACTTTGGAATTCTGGAAAAAAAATAGATGTAAATTTTTTGTCCATCTGTGACGCAGTGTTTTTAGATATTTTTCATTTAAAAATGTTTTAAACTAAATGTTGCCTTTTGAGTCTGTTTCAGATGGCATTTAGACCTTTACAATTATGTGGAATATTTGTGTTAAACTGGTCTGGTTCAACAGTTATGGATCAAGCAGGAGTGGGTGGTCCATCACCCTTGACCCCGCCCACGAATGGAATCGAATTGGCAGTGGTCAATGAACGTCCTGCATTCTTGGCATGTCAGTGTGCACCTGAAGTAGTGGCTCAGAGCCTCCACCCTATTGGTTCTGTTGGTTCTGTTTCTTCATTTCAGTGTCAGTTCCGATATTGACTGTTCTGTTGGTTCTGTTGGCTCTATTGGTTCTGTGTGTTCTGTTTCAGTGTCAGTACAGATGTTGATAGTTCCATTGGTTCTGTTGGTTCTGTTTCTTGGTTTCAGTGTCAGTTCAGATATTGATTGTTCTATTGGTTCGGTTGGCTCTATCGGTTCTGTGTGTTCCGTTTCAGTCTCAGTACAGATGTTGATTGTTCCATTGGTTCTGTTTCTTGGTTTCAGTGTCAGTTCAGATATTGATTGTTCTATTGGTTCGGTTGGCTCTATCGGTTCTGTGTGTTCTGTGTGTTCCGTTTCAGTCTCAGTACAGATGTTGATTGTTCCATTGGTTCTGTTTCTTTTTTCATCTTCAGTATAGATGTTGATTGTTCTGTTGGTTCTGATGGTTCCATTGGTTCTGTGTGTTCTGTTTCAGTGTCAGTACAGATGTCCAGTAGAAACGCTGTCTGACCTCCAGACCGTCCGTTCTGTGTTCTCTGACCTTCGTCTCTATTCAGATTTTTACTGTAAGTAGAGCCTTTTTTTACTTTTCATTATATGAGTCACAGATCTTGCAGGTGACCACTGAGGAATCAGAGGTCTGTTTATTGATCAATAAATGTATTAATATATTATTATAATGCTACTGACTGATATCATGCAAAGAGAACTGTTCCTGTCTACAACTAACTAAAAATGTGACTGATGGGTGATCAATAATCTGGCAGGTTTTCCAAATAGAGAGAAGAAGAGACTTGTTTACCTGGCTGGAACCATTCCTGTCCACTTTGAAGGTCAGTTTATGAGGAATCAATCATTATTCATTAGTACTGATCAGCCAGTCATTGATCAGTCAATGATTGTCTCCACAGGAAGTGAGTATAATATCCCAGTTTGCATTTGGCTCCATGAGACACACCCAATGTCCCGCCCCCGCTGCTACGTCTGTCCATCCATCTCCATGGTGATAAACCCCGCCTGCCCCTGCGTGGACGCCAGTGGCAATGTTCAATTGGACGCACTGAGCAGTTGGACACAGGTGAGGCACAGCAAAGGGTTAGGGTAGGGTTAAGGTTAGGGTTCCTGAAGAGTTAGGGTAGGGTTAGGGCTCCTGAAGGGTTAGGGTAGGGTTAGGGTAGGGTACAGTTACGGTTAGGGTTCCTGTAGGGTTAGGGTACGGTTAGGGTAGGGTACAGTTATGGTTAGGGCTCCTGTAGGGTTAGGGTTCCTGTAGGGTTAGGGTACGGTTAGGGTAGGGTACAGTTATGGTTAGGGCTCCTGAAGGACAATCCTCATGAAATGAACCAAATATACAATACTGTCACTTCCTGTCAGGGCACGTCCAGCCTATCGCTGCTCGTGTCTGAGATGAGGAGGGCCTTCCAGAGGGATACTCCCCTTTACGCCAGGCGTCCTCTGCAGACCCCGCCTCCTATAGGTGTATGTGTGTCATCAGGAAGGTACAGCTGGTTTATTTAAACATCCAGTGAATGCATACGGTCCAGATGATACTGATCTGCCACATTCACCCTACAGCCCATTTCACTCCACCCCTGACAGACAACACTTGTCCAGACACCAAGGTAAACCGCTCATGTGATCATGTGACCAGCAAAATTCAGCATGGTGAGATTGACCTCACCCCTCTTGTTGCAGCTATCCAGTGGGAACAGAGTAGGGAGGGTGAGGCGAGGCGGTCCTACGCTGAGGAGCTGCAGGGAATCGACTTCAGCGTCCCATCCAACAACTACAACCCCTTCCTAAGCCCAGCCCCCTCAGGTAAGGCCCGCTCACCAACACCTTCATAAGCCCAGCCCCCTCAGGTAAGGCCCGCTCACCAACACCTTCATAAGCCCAGCCCCCTCAGCTAAGGCCCACCTACCAACCCCTCAACCCCTTCCTAAACCCAGCACCCTCACCTAAGGCCCACCCACCAACCCCTTCATAAGCCCAGCCGCCTCAGGTAGGGCCCACCCACCAACCCCTCAACCCCATCATAAGACCAGCCCCCTCAGCTAAGGCCCACCCACCAAACCCTTCCTAAGCCCAGCCCCCTCAGCTAAGGCCCACCCTCCAACCCCTGGGGTCTCATTTGTGCGTGGGATGTAGAGCAGGGGTTTCAAACTCAAACTGGCTGGAGGCCACTTCTGGCCAAGGCCGGGATCAACTTTAAAAAAAAGTCCAAAAAAGTCTTGGATTACTACAGTATTTATTTATAATTTTATTTATCTGTGCAAATAACAGCTGGTAAACATATTCATACATTTGTTGTTAAAGTGCAGTGCATTTTTTTGTCCATACATGTAACGTTAATTACTTAGTTAAAGAAAAAAAAAAAAAAAGAAATTTTTAAACATTTTATTATGGAACATGATTAAAACTCCAAGTGCAAATCTTTTTTTTTCTTATAAATAAAAGAACTTGACTCGTGAACAAAAATAGAATTTCATTAACATTTTATATTACGTTTGTTTTTAACTGTCAAGTGTGCATCTTTGCTTAATCTTTAGCTGAGTAAACAAGTCTGTTAACAGTTATAATGCTTTTGTTTTTAACGGCCAGTGCAAATAATCTTTGTTGGAACTAAAACACTTTTTAAATACCCGAGTTAACTTGACTTCATGTGAAAGTCAGAGGGATCTGGCTCCGGACCTCCATTGTGGAGTTAGTTCTGGTGCAGGTCACCTCCACCATAGGGAAGGAAAAAACTAAGATTTTTCAAAATAAAATGCACCGACACATCGGTGGCGGTGTGTTATAACCCCCGTCTGGATCACACTATAAATAACATTAAGCTCACTGATCAAACAAACATACAGTCCCCTGTCCTCATAAAAACAACATACTTTTCAATTAATAATATCCCTTAGAAAGAGGTTTATCTTTTCAACACAATCAGCTGATTTTAATATGGAAAATATTGATAAATGCATATGATAGGCCCACTAAGTATGTGTATTTGAATTGTAAACCTTAAGATCTTTAGCTGGATGTTATGTATTTTCACTCTTTTAACCATGACAACACACCAGAGTTATAGTATTGTATTTTTCAATAGTTTTTCATTTTTGTTTTCTTTTATTTAGTTTCAGTTTCCAGAGTCAGGTTCTGCTCGTTTCAGTTCTGTGTTCTTTGTGTTCAGTGTCAAATGTTTACATTTTGTTTAGATTTTAAATATATTGCACCATAAAGGGAAGTAAAAACCATTAAAACCATATTCATTATAATTATTAGCCTCATATCATGTACTACCTTATGGATAATGTTGTTTTTGCACTTTATTGAAAAAATTTTACACATAGCATCTACTATACAATACTGACATCTGCTTTTATACCATACAGTGCTATTGGATTCATTTGCCTGATGTAATTTTTTTCCACATTTTTTTCCCCCATATTGAGCCACCATTTATTTTATTTTCATTTATAGCTGAGCTGCGTCTGTCAAACACATCAACTTACCTTTAGTGTTCATCATGGAATAAACAGGCAATCATTCAATTCTTCATTAAATCAAATCCAAAATAATCAAACATTCTTGTGTAGGGTTGGGTATCATGGCCAATTTCCTTATTTCAATTCATAAGGTTCTGAATCAATTCATTTCAATTCGATTCAGTATTAATTGATTGTTTCAGATTCATTTAGTGATACCAAAGTGCAATTTTGAGTTGTAACTTGATTATTTGACTACTGCAGCCATGCAGCACAGAATCAATATTGATATTAGAAAGGAAATAAATATGACATTTCATCAGTAAACAGATTAATCTGCTCTTAAATAATGAACAGGACAGAAATATGTCCATGTTTCTTCAGTGAACAGTCAACAGACTCCTTCGTCATCTTTATTCTGTTTTATACCTGGTGCTTCCAGCCTTAAGGCACATTACTGTCACCCTGGGGCACTGCATCCAATTTGCCCCCCCGAAACAGAATCATGTTGGGCCCTTGGTACAAGAAACTCACTGGAGGGGGAGGTGGGCGGAGCTTCATGATTTCCGCTTTACTATTCCTCTAACTCCATACTCAGCCACAGGTGATCCAAGTCAATATTTCTTGATCAGCTGGCTTCCGTGACCCACCTCCGCCAGCCAGTTCCTCTGCACTGCGTCTTCGAGTTTGAGGCTGGGAGGACCTCCCACTGAGGGGTTTTCCCACCCTTCCTCCACGTTTCTCCCGCACTAGAACCGTCGCGAGCACGACCAAGATGCCCCCGCCTCTGCGAGGGGCTCGCGAGACAGTGCCGGCCGCGCATCCATCTCCACGGTTTCCGGGTCATTTACTCACGGTACCGCTCTGAAACATTGATCTCATCCACCATTTATCAATTATGCAAAATTAAAAAGAAATCAATCCAAAATCAATCAAATTGATTTTTTTACCCAGCCCTATTCTTGTGTTTTTAAGTCCTTTATGGGTCAGCTGTCCATTCACAGTTTGACAGACAGTCCACATGATCCACAACCTCCTCCAAAAACACCCACATGTCCTAAATGTCATTGAAAACAAACGGAAACGCTCCCAGATGGATTCCTTTTCAAGCTCATCAATACTGTCGCCTCTTGCCAGAGTTTTTTAAAGAGCTCTGCTGCGTCTGCCACTTCCTCCTCCCCCATCGTCAAGACAACAGGCAACTCCCTCAGTGGGAAAAAAAAAGGTTTGGGTTTTCCCCACACCGCTGTGCTGCACTCCTGCAGTCAGGAATCACCTTGTGGTCTGATAGAAAAGTGGGAAAAAGGTTGTCTTCTACAACAAAAAGACTGCAACAATAAATACATACAAGTAGAAAACCAGCTTAAATTTCCACAGTCGTGTCCACATTAAGTGAGATGGCCTGTGGAGTCTGCAGCTGCTCCTGGTCCTTAGAGGAAAACAAACAAACCAACCAATCAGTGGAGTTCATGTAGGACGTATAATATATACACACCTTACAGGCCTGGGACATGTCCCCCAATGTCCTCTTCTTCAGTATAAACACTGGTGGCACATCTTCTCACAAGAGGCCTTTGGAGGACTGTGTCCAATGGGCAAATATTGGACCACAACTTTAAAAAAAAAAAAAAAAAAAAAAAAAGAGGGTTAAAGAAGATAAATAATTGTATGGAAGAGACAGTGGTGTGGAACCATGTCAAAGCTTCTGTTGGAACCTGCCAAGGTCCACATTCTCCATGAACATTACACATCACCATGTCCTCAACACTGGTATGTCCATCTGAAAAGGGTGGAGTCATTATTAACACAATATCACATAAAATACCATAAAGGGATTTTCAGCTTACTATGAAGTAGATCTTCTTACAACAGAGTCAGTCCCATCTCGTTGTTCTGGACTTAGTAGATGAGTGTGTTTTTCACAGTTGGGTTGAATTCCAGTAATGCTTGCTGTCTAGTTTTACCAGTCAGCTCTTTCTATCATCCAGGATTCAGTGACTGCCAAAGTTTTCTAAAACTGAAGATAAAGCTGAATTTGAACCAAGTAGTTCTCAAAAATGATAAATACCCTTGGAGTTCCCACTGAGCCTTATGCACACAGTCCCAGGTTTTGTTGAGGACATGTACTGGTACAGAAAAGCCCTGAGTTCCTTTGTGGACGGCTGATATGCCATTTGTCTGATCAACGCAGACACTCTTCTAGTGACCCCTTTCTGTAACATCCTTGAATGCTTTGGAGTGTTTCTTCTGAATGTGTTTTGCAAGGTTTCTCTTGTAGCAAGTGAAGTCACAGTGTGGACATGAAACTTTTTTGACTGAAATCTTTGAGTTTCAGTCTCATGGGAAGCTGCAGTTTTACTCTTAACTTACTGCAGGCCCAGAGCAGGTGAACATTCCAGTCTAGTTGCAGTGGAACATCTATTTTGTTGTAAATTAAGGGCAGCTGAGGTGTGTGTCTCCGTGACACTTTGGCAATCCTGCAGTTGTCTTTCCTTCTAATAACCGTCTTGCCACATAGTGGGCCATGAAAATTGAGTGGAGGTCTGCACCAGAACTGACTCCACAGTGGAGGTCTGCACCAGAACTGACTCCACAGTGGAGGTCTGCACCAGAACTGACTCCACAGTGGAGGTCTACACCAGAACTGACTCCACAGTGGAGGTCTACACCAGAACTGACTCCACAGTGGAGGTCTGCAGTGCTTAAAGTAGCAGTTTTATGCATTTTAACCACACAAATTTCCCATATTTGTCTGTGTAGTCCAGTAGTTATGTTTCTGATTGTTTTGCTTATGTGCTTATTTGCTCTATGTGGCAGTCCGCTTGTCCACTAAACTCCAAAAAACAAGCTGTTTGTGCTCCTTGTCCACTTTACTTTTTAGTTTGAAGAGAGACATGACTAACATGAGCAGCCACAAGAAAAGATCAGACAACCGGCCGACTCTTAGAAGCTGCCAAAGGACCACAATAGGACCAAAACAGGACCACAATAGAACCACAATAGGACCACAGCAGGACCACAGTAGAACCACAATAGGACCGCAGCAGGACCACAGTAGAACCACAATAGGACCACAGTAGAATCACAGTAGAACCACAATAGGACCAAAACAGGGCCACAGTAGGACCACAGGACCATTGTAGAACTACAATAGGACCACAGTAGGACCACAATAGGACTACAATAGAACCACAGTAGGACCACAGTAGAACCATAATAGGACCACAGTAGGACCACAATAGGACCAAAGTATGGCCCACAGTAGAACCACAATAGGACCAAAATTGAACCACAATAGGACCACAGTAGAACTGCAATAGGACCACAGTAGGACCACAGTAAAACCACAATAGGACCACAGTACAGCCACAATAAGACCACAGTAGAACCACAGCAGGACCACAATAGGACCACAGTAAAACCACAATAGGACTACAGTAGAACCACAGCAGGACCACAATAGGACCACAGTACAGCCACAATAAGACCACAGTAGAACCACAGCAGGACCACAGTAAAACCACAATAGGACCACAGTAGAACCACAATAGGACCACAGTAAGACCACAGTAAGACCACAGTAAAACCACAATAGGACCTCAGTAGAACCACAATAGAATCACAGTAGGACCACAATAAAACCACAATAGGACCACAGTAGGACCACAGTAAAACCACAATAAGACCACAGCAGAACCACAATACGACCACAGTAGGACCACAGTAGAACCACAATAGGACCACAGTAGGACTACAGTGGGACCTGAGTAGGACCACAGTAGGACTACAGTAGGAACTGAGTAAGACCGTAGTAGGACTACAGTAGGACCACAGTAGAACCACAATAGGACCGCAGTAGAACCAAAATAGGACCACAGTAGGACTACAATAGTACCTCAATAGGACCCGGGTAGCACTAAAGTAACACCTGAAGAGGACTACAGTAGTACCACAATAGGACCACAATAGGACCTGAGTAGGACATCAATAGGACCTGAGTAGAACCACAGTAGGACCTGAGTAGGACTACAGTAAAACCTGAGTAGGACCACAGTAGGACCTCAATAGAACCGCAGTAGAACTACTGTAGGACCTCAGTAGAACTTCACCAGGAAAATCAGTAGGACTACAGCAAAACCTTGATAGGACCACAGTAGGATTTCAACAGAACAACAATAGGACTTCAGTGGGATTACAGCAGAACCTCAGTAGGACAACAGTAGGACTTCAACAGAACCACAGTTGGACTTTGGTCAGATTACAGTAGGACTACAATATGACCTCAGTAGGACTTCAGTAGGACCACAATAGGGCCACAGTAGGGTTAGGACTCAGACATCAGCAGGACTACAGTAGAAACTCAGTAGGACTTCAATAGGACATCAGTAGGACTACAGTAGGGTTAGGGCTCAGACCTCAGTAGGACTACAGTCGAACCTCTGTAGGACTTCAATGGGATCTGAGTAGGACCACAGAAGGACTACAGTAGAACATCAGTACGACTTAAATAGGAGAGCAGTAGTACTTCAATAGGGCCACAGAAGGACTTCAATAGGACATCAGCAGGACCACAGTAGGACTTCAGGACTTCAATAGGACCATAGTAGGGTTAGGGCTCAGACCTCAGCAGGACTACAGTAGAACCTCAGTAGGACTTCAGTATTTAATTTTATCTGCAGTTGTACAAATGTTTTTGAATCAGTGGAATGGTAATCCTGACATTGTTTGGACATGGAATGCAAGCTACTGAACAGTATTTATTGATTTGTAGGTGCCTCACCTCCAGACATCCTCAGCAGGACCATGGATGGACTGAAGCTGGATGCTGGACCAGAGTCTGGCAGAGACCAGCAGGTCGGCTCACCTGCACGGATCACTCAATCAGAAACAGCCAGAAGACAAAACAGAACACACTCTGTACCTCTGGTTCCAGGACCTGAACCTCCTCAGTGCATCCAGGTAGAACCCAAATCAGATCCTGAAGCAGATCATATCAAGGTGAGCCATCATCTTCTGGGTCTGAAGGATTTAAAGGTGGACTAGAGTTTGTGGAGGACAGGAGGACATTAATTTGATCTGATGAATTAAATGTTATTATTGCAGTTGATAAAATCGTTGCTATGGAGGGTTGTAGGAATACTAGACTCATGTTCACTGTGGTTCTGTGTCAGTCTGGATCCAGAACGGAACACAAACCTGTTATTGTTCTTATTTTCCTCTATTAAGGACGAATAATCAGCTGCTCTAACAGAAACAAGGTCCTTCCTGTATTTATTTAGACTGTCCTGCCAGGTTGAATGGGGTTCTATTAGTTTAGTATCAGACTTGGTCTGATGAAGGGCCTCGGCCCAAAACGTCACAAATAAATGGTTTGGGAGCTCACTGGTTGTGCGGACCTTCCTTTATTTTTTCATCTTTTAGTTTAGCACTCAGGGTTCTGTTAGTTTAGTATCAGGTTGAATGGGTTCTATTAGTTTAGTACCAGGCTGAATGTGGTTCTATTAGTTTAGTACCAGGCTGAAGTGGTTCTTTTAGTTTAGCACCCAGGGTTCTGTTAGTTTAGTACCAGGCTGAATGGGTTCTATTAGTTTAGTACCAGGCTCAGTGTGGTTCTGTTAGTTTAGTACCAGGTTGAATGGGGTTCTATTAGTTTAGTACCAGGCTGAATGGGGTTCTATTAGTTTAGCACCAGGCGTAATGGGTTTCTGTTAGTTTAGTACCAGGTTGAATGGGCTTCTATTAGTGTAGTACCAGGTTCTATTAATTTAGTAGTGGGTGTATCTCTGAGTAAAGGGCTTTGTTTTTCTCTTTACCCTCCAAAATAGCGACACTACCCAGAATGCACTAGTTTTTTTTTTTTGCGAGTGTGACCTCAGGTGTCAAAGACCGATTAGAGATGTATTGATGGCATGTGTTTTAGCTGAAATTAAAGCCCTTAAAAGAGAATTACTGTGTAGACAATGTGTTTAATCAAGGGTCGGATTGGGTTGCAGGTCTAATGTACGGGGGTACGGGCGGGTGCGGATTGGACTTGAAAAAAAATGAGGGTAGCAGGTCAGGTTGCAATACTCAGCTTTGAGGGTGCAGGTTTGGACAAGTGGACCTGTGCAGGACTCTGGTTGGTGGTGTACCCAAGGCTTTGTCCTGCCAGGGTTAGGGTTAGGGGGTTCGGGTAAACGTATTAGAATCATGCAGTGGTTGGTGGTGTACCCAAGGCTTTGTCCTGCCAGGGTTAGGGTTAGGGGGTTCGGGTAAACGTATTAGAATCATGCAGTGGTTGGTGGTGTACCCGAGGCTTTGCACTGCCAGGGTAAGGGTTAGGGTAAGGGTAAATATATTAGAATCATGCAGTGGTCACTATCTGGTTGAAACTCTAATAAGTGGCGACTTTCTAGGACAGGAGAAATCTAGAACGGCACTAAATATTAGCAGTGATTATACTACAACTACAGAGGCAACAAACACACAACAGAAAATAATACAAGACATTTACCAGAGTATGTCAGACGACAGGAGGGGTCAGCAGTATAAAAATAGAGTGTTTTAGAGAGTTGAAACACTGCCCAAATACAATCCTTATTCCAGAATCACTGAAATGCTTGTTTGTGTTGTGTTTTTACCCACTTCCTGACCCACTTTTCTGAGCCACAGTCAGTCCTCTGATCCACTGTATTTGTCCTTGAATAACTGTAATAAGTGTCCAATTGGAGTTTTTAGACTTTTATTCCATTGTGGTGTTATACTGTCCTGGCCAAGTCTTGTTACTGAGCCTTGCTGAAGATCTGTTCATGTCTCTGATGCTCTCTCCAACTTACTGGTCCCTTCAGATTGCATCTTGTCTTCCTCCTGACAAGGCGGCCATCTTTCTCCGCCTCCTGGACATGGAGGGGCCACGCTTCAGCACAACGGATGTCCTGGAGGCGGTCCACCTGAACAGGGATTACCCGTCAGCCCTCAAGTTCCTGACATACAGCTGTCCCATCTGTCAGGAGCAGGTGTCCTTCAGCAAGGTGAGTCATGATGTCATCTGCCTCAGCCAGTCACAGACCAGAGAGCCGTGGTATGTTACCACATATGCACCTTTATGCGTTCATCTGAGGACTATACCTAAATGTAAAAGGCCCATAACTTTGCTTCTTCCTCTGTGTCTTTATTTTGTAGGTCATCACTATGACTCACTGCTCCTGCTTTTTGTGTCAGACATGTTTTAAGACATTTTTCTCAGTGGCCATTAAAGAGAAGAGCATCGATCAGTTAGTGTGTCCTCAGTGTGGTCGGCCTAGGATCCAAGGTCACGGTGGTATGGAGGAGGCCATGGACTACTTCAACCTGCTGGACACACAGGTCAGAGGTCACAATAATGATCCATAAGACTTCAGGTTGTGGATTCACAGTGTTTAGTGCTCAACTGAAGGAAACTGCTCAAAGGTATAGTTATCAGCAGTAATGAAATATCTCAAAGATCCATCATGGACAACTAATGATTAAACATGCTTTTTATAATGAGCTTATTACAATGTCTAGAGGTTTTGGGTTTTTTTTCAGTAACTCCCTTTGTAGAATTCAGCACACCCTATTAAACAGATGTTTCCAGTGATACTTCAGTACGAGGATCCTCTTTGTCCCATCAGTTGAAGCCTTTAATGTCAAGTCTTTGGTTTATTTATGTTTCCAGATTCGTCACTTCCTACCACCTCAGCTCCATGAACTATTCCAGAGAAAACTACGAGACCGAGCTCTGCAGGAAATGACCAACTTCTGCTGGTGTGCTCATGTGAGGCTGTAACTGTGAGCTGTGTCCTTTGGCCATTAGTCAGTGTGTGTGAGTTCAGTCACAGATGATCTTACCAAAAACAGAAGGTTTCAGACTCTGCTATTTTACTGCCAATGGACTTCCATTGAAGCTTGAACTTTGTTGACATGTCTGAGCCAATGCCATCAGATTTGTGGTGTCATCCACATTGTCCAAATATTCAGGGTGGTTAGTCTGGTGGCCCAGCTCAGATTCTGAGATTCATGTTGTGTTTAGTGAGTTTGTTTTTTCTTAACTTTGGTTTCAGTCATTAAATGAAGAAAACCTGACAAAGTTAATTTGTCCTGCAGGCTTCAGGACAGTGGAAACGCCTCAAACTGCCCCTGTCTCATAAAACCATCATTTGATGGGTTTGAGGTTTCATCAGCTGGAGTGACAATGTGTTAGTGTGTAGATAAGACGTTACAGGTCATCGCAGAGGTTGTCTGATTGTTGTGAAGCTATTTGTTCAGATACTGATCCAGATCTTCCATCTCAAACAACAGCAGACCTGTTAGATGTCAGGTGGTCTTTGGCCCGGTTGTCTTCATTTGGAGTGTCTTCAGTCAGGTGGTCTTTGGACCACCCTCCCTTTACTGTCCCCCTTATAACCGTAGACTGACAGTAGTTATACACCCTGGGTACATCTAACAACTAGGCCTGTAACGGTACACAAAATTTTCGGTTCGGTACGTTTTCGGTTTTCAAAGCCACGGTTCGTTTTTTTTTTTGGTTCGGTACAGGAAGAAAGAAAGCCCCTCAAAATGTCTATTAATGCATTTATGAATTTTTTAACATTTTTCCCCCAATTTTTGGAGACAATAGAATATAGCAAAACAGGAATAATATAATTCTGCTACTACAAATCAAATAGAAAATAAAATAAATTATTAATATTACTAAATGTATTTTAAACATTAGTATTGCACTTTTCCCTGAAAGGTAGTTACGAACAAACAAGACAAATCTCACACAGTTCTGTCACTTCACATTCTGCATAAAAATAACATAAAAATTCCACATGAAGTGCAACATTAACAAGAGGGTAAACTGGTATTCTGTTTAAACAAACTGAAGAGAAACTTCAACAACACAATGAACCAAATTATTTATTTTAGGACAGAGAACAAACTGTTTCGACCACTGTATGTATTTGTGTGTGCCTGTGTGTACGGGGGATTTTTTTTTTTTTTTGTCGGAGCCGGGGGGTAGGGGGGCGCGCAGTTATATACCTGGGGGTGCGGTCCACAACTAATGTAATGAACGCTGTCGTGAAGCGAAAGTGAAACTTTACATACTTTCAACGTTCTATTTATTCCTCTATTATACAGTGTACGTGATAGACACACAGACAGACAGACAGAGCTAGTGTGTTTTAGAACTACCGTAGTTCCTAGGGGCCAAATAGTGTCCGTCTTATTAACGTCTGTTTCCTCGTTGTTGTCTTTCACCTGAACCTGAACTGATCCAAACTGGACTGTACTGATGGTGGAGGGTCTTCAGCCTCTTCCTTCCAGGTTCACATCATATTTGTTGGTTTTTTTAACCTTATATCAACTGCTATTTCATATTTTGGGTCAATGTGTGCTCCTTTTTTAAGTCTGTGTGAAACTTGCGCGGATTTAAAGTTCCGTGTCGAACGACGTCGTTCATTCTTTTTTCTTTTTCTCATCATACTGTGCCGTTTTGGTACAGCTGTGTACCGAACCGAACAGGTGTGTACCGAAACGGTTTGTTTTAGTACGTGTACCGTTACAGGCCTACTAACAACCAACAATCATTTATTGACTTTAAACATTGAAATAGTTTGGATTCCTTTTTGACTTTTAGACTCTAGACACAGAAAATATGGATTTGACTCAAAGTTAAATCTATAAAGTCTGTTATTGAAATATATCAACTAAATCCTGATACTGATAGTAGTGTTAGATGTTAAGTACTCTGGTGTTAAAATGATTCAGATGTCAGACTGTCAGCTGCATGTAGGTGTTTATCAGAGTTGAAGTTCATATAACTGTGATGAGGCTGTTGTGTCAGGTGGTTAGGTGTTCGTTTAGGTGGTTAGGTGTTAGTTTAGGCGGTTAGATGTTAATTTAGGCAGTTAGGTGTTAGCTTAGGCCAGGGGTCAGCAACCCTAGTCCTAGAGAGCCACTATCCTGCATATTTTAGATGTATCCCTCTTCCAACACACCTGATTCAAATGATAAGCCTATCATCAAGCTCTGCAGAAGCCTGATAACGACCGTCAGGTGTGCTGGAAGAGGCAAACATCTAAAACATGCAGGATAGTGGCTCTGTAGGACCAGGGTTGCTGACCCCTGGCTTAGGCAGTTAGGTGTTAGCTTAGGCGGTTACAGACAGTAGTATTTGCTGTTAAATTCAGACCCAGTTAAAGGGCAAATAACCCTCCATCAGACCAGTGGGCGGATGAAGGTGGTGTTGTGTCGTGTCTTCTGTTTGTAAATGTTTTCTGGATGTGTGCCAGTGTTCTTTCGGGATGCTTCATGAGGTGGACCGCTTGAGGATGGACTGTCCCAGCTGTAAGAAAAGCACCTGTTCTCAGTGCAGATCACCTGTAAGTACCACCTGTGTCCACTCAACAGTCCAGTCAAACCTTCTTCACTGGTCATCATTGTCATGCTTAATGGTTGGAGTTTGTAGAACCTCTTCAGGGTCACTCCTTCAGGGTTACCTTCACTCTTGTCCATGCTTGCTTGTGTTGTCATGAACATTTTTCTATGTTTTAAGTTTTAGAACACAAAGTGACGCCCAGATGATGACACATTTAAGTGCACAGTTTGCTTTGTGACAGATATGGAATATGATAGGACATGTTTTTGAAGCATTCGTTCCACCCAGAGCCCAGGTTTGTTCAGCTGCGTCATGTCCTCTTGTGTTTCTTCAGTGGTCCATTCACCATGAGGGTCTGAGCTGTGATCAGTTCAAACTGTGGCAACAGCAGAACCAACCAGAGAACGTCCAAACCAACACTGACCTGAGCTCCAGCAGCATTGGTACCAACCTTATCTTCTTGGTTGTGTGTGTACGAGTGAGTGTTGTGATGGAGTCCTCTACTGTGTTCTACTGAGCAGCTATGCTCCATCTTCTTACCCAGTCTAGGCCTTAGTCCAGGGATTAAAGTTCTCCGTCACCACGACGGATTTCCGTCAAATGGAAAAATTGAGGGGGGAAAAAAGTCATATTGAAGTAACTTCCCCACGCGACTCCGCGATCCTGTCCTGGGTCTGCAGGTGTTTAACACAGGCACAGGCACAGGGGGCTGATAGGTTTAACAGTGATGATAATAAGATGACTTCTTTATTTTTATGTCGGGAGGACAGATTGATGACTATTTCTCTTTGGAAGGAAACGCTGCTCATTATGTGCCTCAGAAACACATGGACAAGTTCAGCTTTACCGAAGTTCAGCCTCCAGACTAACTGTAGTTTAGTGCTAACAAGTAGCTTTCATTATGAATGAACCACAGCGAAAAGGGAAGAAGACACAACTGATGTACATGGACTTTCATGTTTGGGTTCATAGCTTATCTCCTCTTGCCGGTATATGACTAGTGTGTGTGTTTGTGTGTATGTGCCCTTCCCGTGCGTGCACCTGTGCGCGCCGCGGCCTTACGCGGTTACGCGCTCGACTGCATAAATGCTTTATTTTGACCCGTTTAGCATCTTATTTCTATCTGTGTGGTACAGTACGAAGATAAAACTGAATGAATGAGTAACACCCTTGGTATTTGCAAAGCCACTGTATTTTAAATACCCTCAGAGAGTATCTGTAACGGAATATAATTTATGTTTCAGTTGACGTAATTTCTTCCAATCAAAAGAGAACACGATATTGGCGGGGCGGGGGGGGGGGTTGTGGACGCAGGTTTGACGACGTACAGATTATTTTGGCTAGCATATACGACATCATGGACATGTTTGTAGAGGAAGGTGCTGATGTGGTAACTATTGAGAGATGCGTGAAAAATAGATGGAGGTGGGCGTGGCTTAATGAGAAGGGAGACGAAGGAACTCCAATTAGATCATGGTGCAAAAAAATGAAGCAGCCTGGTGCGTGCATGTGCGGAGTTTGCCACAAGAAAATTCTGTATGAGTTGGTTAGGGTTACATTGACACAGACATTTTCCCCAAAATTCATGTGCTGTTGGAGTTATGTTTTAGGAGTTCCTAAATTGTTAAATAAAAAGTTTTTCACTCATTTTTTGCAGTAAGGTTTTCTTCTAGTTATTTTCACTTGCTTCAAAGGTTTTCATACCCTTTAAAATTAACCACAGAGCACCAAAATTGATCTGAAGCTTTAAAAATTTTCTGGGGGAGGACCCCCAGACCCCCCACCCATGCCACTCATGACATTTTTTCTATCCATGTTACTAATCTTCTACACCTGTACACTCTCCCATTCAGTGTGTTTTACAGTATTGCCAAATTTGACTATATAAACTTGTACGCCATAGTAGTATTGTATTGCATCATTTTTAATAGTGGCCAATGATTTGGACCAGAAGAAAATTTTCAGTCAGATGAAAAATTTTTGCTTTAATCCTTGCCTTAGTCTCATCAGTCTAATCAGAGAAGCCCAGATCTCCTCCTCCTGACCATGAGGTGGTTCCTGGGTCTCCTACTGATAACTGTCCCTCTTACCCTACACCCTGCGGCGGCCATCTCGTTACACCAGGGGTCTCAAACATGCATCCCGGGGGCCCAGATGCGGCCTGCCAAAGGTTCCAATCCGGCCGGTGGGATGAATTTACAAAGTGCAAAAATTCCACAGTCAAGGCTGTGGAACTAATTTTAGTTCAGGTTCCACATACAGACCAATATGATCTACAGTCAAATAATAACAGCAGAGGAACTGACAAAAACTAATGACTCCATATTTTCTTCTTGATTTGATGTGAAAAAAATATTACACTATGCCTATAAATATTGACAACTTCAAATTTTTGTGTTTGTTTTAGTGCAAAAAATAACATTAAATTATGAAGATATTTACATTTTCAAATTATCCTGTAACAATAAAATTTGAATAACCTGAACAAATATGAACAACCTGAAATGTCTGAAGAAAATTAAGCACAGTTTTAACAATTTCCTCTCTGTTACTAAGTGTTTAGTGTCTTTGTAGATCTGATCCATAATGCACATGTAGAAATGATAAGTTGAGGCAGAATATTGTTAAAATTGCACTGATTTTTCTTTAGAAATTTCAGTTTTTTCAGGTTATTCACATCTTTTTTGTTGGGATAGTTTATAAAGTAAGTATTTTCATAATTTCATGGGGGTTTTTTGCACTAAAATAAATACATAAATTTGGAGTTGCCGTTATTTCTAGGTTATTCTGTTATTATTTTACTGGTCTGGCCCACTGGAGATCAAATTGGGCTGAATGTGGCCCATGAAAGAAAATGAGTTTGAGACCCCTGCTTTACACCCTTTTTATTTGTGATGTCATCATTTCAGTCCCCACCCACAACTCATTGTCACCGGTGAGGATAGGAATAATGATGTTCTAGTCATTAGAGAGCTGGGCCTTTTGGCTCAGCTCCACCCTCACCACAGCAGACCAGTACGTCATCATCCACATCACTGCTGAGGCTGGACGCGCCTCCCTGTTGATGTCCTGCTTAACCCACTCAGGAACAATATCCTAAGACACTCACAGGCTAAATATGGAACATTTTCCTAAAAAAAACATTAATCCTGTGAGTCATGACTTCTGACTGTCTGTCAGTATGTAGAGGTGGATTTACCTGCACAGACCCCGCCCCCTGTGTTTCCCATTGAGCTCTTGCTCTGTGTTCAGGACATTTCTGGGCATCAAACTTCAGGAAGTGGGTTGGTGTCACAGTTCAGTATTCTCTGCTCTGTTCTATTACTACTCATAGTGTGGGGAAGTTCTGTCTGAGGCGGAGGTCACAGGAACAGACGTATCAATCACAGACGTGTCAATCACAGATGTGATTGTGCTTTGAATAGAACATTCTTTTATTTTGTTGTTTTCTTGCTATTGTCCACTTATGTTCCTCATTAACTTTATACATTAAATAACATTAAAAACACATAGTGGAATTCATGAATGTTTTACTTACTCAAGAGTGTCAGTCCTGTCAGCTGGTCCTAAAGACGGTCTAATGTGGTTCTGATGTGACCCTGTTCCCTCAGAATGTCCATCCTGTCAGCTGGTCTTCAGTTTGTCCAGAGGAGGCTGTCTTCACTTCACTTGTTCTCAGTGCAAACATCAGTTCTGTGGAGGCTGCAGTCAACCTTTCACTCCTGGACCTGTGAGTCTATTGAACGACTTACCCTGACTGTACTGTCTCTACTCTGACTCTACAGTCTGTACTCTGACTCTACTGCCTCTACTCTGGCTCTACTGCCTCTACTCTGACTCTGCTGTCTCTACTCTGACTCTACTGACTCTACTGTCTCTAGTCTGACTCTACTGCCTCTACTCTGACCTTACTGTCTCTACTCTGACCTTACTGTCTTTACTCTGACTCTACTGTCTCTAGTCTGACTCTACTGTCTTTACTCTGACTCTACTGTCTCTACTCTGACTCTACTGTCTCTACTCTGACTCTACTGTCTCTAGTCTGACTCTACTGCCTCTACTCTGACTTTACTGTCTCTACTCTGACTCTACTGTTGTCTCTACTCTGACTCTACTGTTGTCTCTACTCTGACTCTACTGTCTCTAGTCTGACTCTACTGCCTCTACTCTGACTCTACTGCCTCTACTCTGGCTCTACTGTTGTCTCTGCTCTGACTCTACTGTCTCTAGTCTGACTCTACTGTTGTCTCTGGTCTGACTCTACTGTCTCTAGTCAGACTCTACTATCTCTAGTCTGACTCTACTGTCTCTAGTCTGACTCTGGTGTCTCTAGTCTGACTCTACTGTCTCTAGTCTGACTCTACTGCCTCTACTCTGACTCTACTGCCTCTAGTCTGACTCTACTGCCTCTACTCTGACTCTACTGCCTCTACTCTGACTCTACTGCCTCTACTGTGACTCTACTGTCTCTACTCTGACTCTACTGTTGTCTCTACTCTGACTCTACTGTCTCTACTCTGACTCTACTGACTCTACTCTGACTCTACTGCCTCTACTCTGACTCTGCTGTCTCTACTCTGACTCTACTGCCTCTACTCTGACTGTGCTGTCTCTAGTCTGACTCTACTGTTGTCTCTGCTCTGACTCTACTGTCTCTAGTCTGACTCTACTGTTGTCTCTGCTCTGACTCTACTGTCTCTAGTCTGACTCTACTGACTCTAGTCTGACTCTACGGTCTCTAGTCTGACTCTGCGGTCTCTAGTCTGACTCTGCGGTCTCTAGTCTGACTCTGCTGTCTCTACTCTGACCTTACTGTCTCTACTCTGACTCTACTGTCTTTACTCTGACTCTACTGTCTCTAGTCTGACTCTACTGTCTCTACTCTAACTCTACTGCCTCTACTCTGACTTTACTGTCTCTACTCTGACTCTACTGCCTCTACTCTGGCTCTGCTGTCTCTTCTCTGACTCTACTGTTGTCTCTACTCTGACTCTACTGTTGTCTCTACTCTGACTCTACTGCCTCTACTCTGACTTTACTGTTGTCTCTACTCTGACACTACTGTCTCTAGTCTGACTGTACTGCCTCTAGTCTGACTCTGCTGTCTCTACCCTGACTCTACTCTGACTCTACTGCCCCTACTCTGACTCTACTGCCTCTACTCTGACTCTACTGTTGTCTTTACTCTGACTCTACTGTTGTCTCTACTCTGACTCTACTGCCTCTACTCTGACTCTACTGTTGTCTCTACTCTGACTCTACTGCCTCTACTCTGACTCTACTGTTGTCTCTAGTCTGACTCTACTGTCTCTAGTCTGACTCTACTGCCTCTACTCTGGCTCTACTGCCTCTACTCTGGCTCTACTGTTGTCTCTACTCTGACTCTACTGCCTCTACTCTGACTTTACTGTTGTCTCTACTCTGACACTACTGTCTCTAGTCTGACTCTACTGTTGTCTCTGCTCTGACTTTACTGTCTCTAGTCTGACTGTACTGCCTCTAGTCTGACTCTGCTGTCTCTACCCTGACTCTACTCTGACTCTACTGCCTCTACTCTGACTCTCCCGCCTCTACTCTGACCCTACTGCCTCTACTCTGACTCTACTGTTGTCTCTACTCTGACTCTACAGTTGTCTCTACTCTGACTCTACTGTTGTCTCTACTCTGACTCTACTGCCTCTACTCTGACTCTACTGTTGTCTCTACTCTGACTCTACTGCCTCTACTCTGACTCTACTGTTGTCTCTAGTCTGACTCTACTGTCTCTACTACTGTCTCTGCTGTCTCTACTCTGTCTCTGCTGCCTCTACTCTCTCTACTCTGACTCTACTGTTGTCTCTACTCTGACTCTACTTTTGTCTCTAGTCTGACTCTACTGTTGTCTCTAGTCTGACTCTACTGTCTCTAGTCTGACTCTATTGTTGTCTCTACTGTCTCTACTCTGACTCTACTGCCTCTACTCTGACTCTACTGTTGTCTCTAGTCTGACTCTACTGTCTCTACTCTGACTTTACTGTTGTCTCTAGTCTGACTCTACTGTCTCTAGTCTGACTCTACTGTTGTCTCTACTGTCTCTACTCTGACTCTACTGCCTCTACTCTGACTCTCCCGCCTCTACTCCGACCCTACTGCCTCTACTCTGACTCTACTGTCTCTAGTCTGACTGTACTGCCTCTAGTCTGACTCTGCTGTCTCTACCCTGACTCTACTCTGACTCTACTGCCTCTACTCTGACTCTACTGTCTCTACTCTGACTGTACTGTTGTCTCTAGTCTGACTCTACTGTTGTCTGTAGTCTGACTCTACTGTCTCTACTCTGACTTTACTGTCTCTATTCTGACTACAGGCCTGTAGTTTCGGTTCCACTTGTGCGTCCAAAGGTCTCCATGCTCATCATCCCAGAGATTGTCTCTATCACCTGAGAGACTGGAGTGTAACCCGACTCCACCTGCTGCTCCAGGTAACGCCCACTTGGCTGTCACATGCACCTGGTTGGTCAGCTGTCTCCTGTCATTCAAGTACACCTCATTTTCTTTGCCCATCAGTATTATAGGGTATCCCCTTCCTGGTTGAAACCGGCCAATAGCAGTGCAGTTGACAGCGGTCTGAAAGCTACTGGTAAGAATTTAGTCCTCCCCTCCGGTGGACTTGTTTCTGTCCACAGGTCTGTGTTTATGTTTTTTAGGTTAGGGTTAGACTTGTTTCTTTTCTTCTTGTTTTTTACATCATTTTCATCCTATGTGTTGATAGATCCAGGTGTTCAGTGATTTACCTGTGTGATGGTGTTTCAGGAGAGTGTTCTGTTCTGGAGTTCAGAGACAGCAGTAGGAAGGAGGAGGAGCCCTGTGGACGTCCGGCCCCACCCACTTTCAGAGGATACTGCCAGTAAGATCATTAACATCCACCAGTAAGACTAGAACCTCCCCCACCCTTGAGTTGGACTGTTTCCCTCCAGTTAATGTAAACCACCTGAACACCATTACTGCTGTTGGAGATGACCTAACCCTAACCCTACCTAACCCAACCACCAACCCCACCCCACCTAACCCCACCACCAACCCCTAACCCTACCTAACCCCACCCCCACCGCCAATGCCTAACCCTACCTAACCCCACCACCAACTCCTAACCCTACCTAACCCCACCACCAACTCCTAACCCTACCTAACCCCACCACCAACACCTTACCCTACCTAACCCCACCTAACCCTAACCCCAACACCTAACCCTATCTAACCCCAACACCAATGCCTAACTCCACCTGACCCCACCACCAACCCCTAACCCCTACCTAACCCCACCACCAAGGCCTAACCCTACCAAACCCTAACCCTGATGCCTAAGAGATTTGGAGAACTGAAAAACATGGATCTTTACATTGATATTGTTTGAGCTGTGCCTGGTTTAGGGTTAGGGTTAAACTAACCTAATCATCATGAGGGTTAGACTAACACTAAACCAGAGTTAGGGTTAGTCTAACCCTCATGATTTCATCAAGTCAGTGACAGAAATATAATCTCTTCCTAAATCTACCTGGTAGTTTTGGTTCCTAAACTGAACTTCTGAAATGAAAATAACCTTCAGAATGTGTAGATGATGGTTTTCCTCTGGACATGGACTCCTGGTCCTGGTTCCTCCTGGTTCCTCCAGAGTTCTTCACCTCACAGAGGCCTGTCTGTCTTCTCAGGATTCACTATAAGGAGCGTTTGGTGGAGCTCATTAACCGTTGCCGTGCTGACCCAGTGATGCTCTTCAGCACAGAGGAGATGGTGGTGGAGCTGCAGCGCTGGAACGTCACCGTTCCAATGAGGAGACCGGATGAATCAGAGCCAAAATACACTGACCGCCTCCGGATGGTCAGTAACACAACCAAATGGAGACCTGCACCTCCTTCCATTTACTACTAATGTTGGACAGATGTAAAGTCCATATGGGTGGGGTCAAGGGTGATGGACTGCCCACTACTGTTTGATCCATAACTATTGAACCAGACCAGTTTAACACAAATATTCCACATAACTATAAAGGTCTAAATGCCATCTGAAACAGACTCAAAGGACAACATTTATTTTAAAACATTTTTAAATGAAAATTATCTAAAACTACTGCATCACAGATGGACAAAAAATTTACATCTATTTTTTTGCCAGAATTCCGAAGTTCTCCAAAGTGAAGTTCCTCTGACATATTCATCCTCAAATGTATTCAGTGTGAACCTTAAACCCTCTATTTTACAAACTAATAATTGGTTATAGAGGAAAAAAATATGGGATCAAACCTAAATAGTAAGAGTTTAGACAAATGTCAGTGTCACAGATGGACAACAAAAGAAAATATCAATTTTTTTTTTCTTATTTCAATTATCAACATCATATACATTTATTTACAATATTTACAACATACAAATAATATTAACATTATATTCAGATGTACTTTGCACAGATATATGCATTTATGAATCTTAAACACTGTGTGTTTAGAATATGACATAAATAACATAATAGTCAAATATCAATGTATTTGGAATAAATTTAATTTATTTATGAGAGTTAATAAAATGAACCCAGAATGATGACACTAAACTGGGTCGCTGTACAAAGATTCACACTCAGAAAATTTTTTTTCATAAATTTTTTCTCACTTCAAAATACATTTTCATGAAAATATAAGTAATTACCAACCCAAAACTATAAGTTTGGTGTAGATTATTGTCATTAAATTTTTTTGACCAGATGTTAACCTTCCCTTGACTCCGCCCATATGATTCATCATGGTCTCACCTTCTGTAACTGACCTTTATTTGTTTAAGATACAGCTGCTGTGTGTGATGGTTTCTATCCAATCACAGCCCAGTATTCTGTCCAATCACAGCCCAGTATTCTGCCCAATCACAGCCCAGTATTCTGTCCTTTTAGGTGGTCACTGATGCTGTCCCGCTCAGGAAACAGCCACACTCTCTGTTCAACTTTGGAAACTCCTCGTGCCCTTTGACCCCTGCTGTGGCTGCTCCAGCTCCACCTCCTCACTTGCTGCTGAGGGACTGACTGGCTCCTCCCCCTGTCACCATAGTAACTAAAACAGACTAAAACACAAGTTGCTGCATGTGAGCAGCAGAAGTTCACTGTGACAAACGTACTTTCAGACTGTTGTTAATTAATGATTAATGTCATTAAAGCCTGTTACAACTGTTACTATGTTCATCTAGTTTTTGTTTAATTAAAATGGTAAAGAAAATAAATAAATAAATAAATGTAAAGAAAATAAATAGATAATAATAGACAATAAGGAGATTGTTTAAACAGCTACTAATATCAGCCAGCAGCTAGTGGGTTGACAGCAGCTAACCATTAAGATAAGCCCAGTTAACCAGTTCAGTTAGATTACGAACAAAACTGTTATTCTTAGGAGGAAACACTCGTGTGGAGCCTCATTTTATTCAGTCAGTTCCAATTCATTCATTTTCTGAACCCGCTTTATCCTCACTAGGGTCACGGGGGTCGCTTGGAGCCTATCCCAGCTACTTACGGGCAAAGGCAGGGTACACCCTGGACATTTCGCCAGTTCATTGCAGGGCTGACATAGAGACAAACAATCTCTCACATTCACACCTATGGGCAATTTAGTTTAGCCAATTAACCTATCAGGGCCTGTGTTTGGATGGTGGGAGGAAGCCGGAGTACCCAGAGAGAATCCACACAGACACAGGGAGAACATGCAAACTCCACACAAAAAGGTCCCACCCCCCTGTTGACTGGTGTTGGAATGGAACCCAGGACCTTCTTGCTGTGAGGCACGAGTGCTAACCACTGCACCACCGTGTCGCCCCATTACAATTCATTTTTAAACAAAACCTGTTTTTAAATTATTACCATATACTCTAACACTATTCAAACAACAATATGTATGTATTGAATAAATAGTCAATCTTCGATTTCTTCACTTTTGAAACCACAGATAACATTGATTTAATTCAATCTACAATACTGGTGTGGATCAGGACTAGGGTTTTGGATTCTGGTCTGGATCAGGACTAGGATATTTTCACTCATACTATAGTCTTACTTTTAGACCATCAGAGGCTGTTGGAAAAAAATAAGAATAAAGGGTTAAAAACACCTAAAATACTTCATAGAACCCTTCTAAATACCTCATTAGTTAAATAAAACCCTTTAAAATCATATTCCAGAACCAGTCCAACCTGGGTATTTTCACTCATACTATAGTCTTACTTTTAGACCATCAGAGGCCGTCGGCTAACTTAGCGTGTTAGCGTTAGCACACACTAGGGCTGGGTAAAAAAAAATCGATTTAATCGATCTTAGATTGATCTCATTTAAATTTTGCATAATCGATTAATAGTGGATAAGATCGATTTTTCAGAGCAGGACCAGGAGTACGCGGAACCGCGGGCAGCTCCGTTTTGTGAACCCCTGGGGAAGACTTGGTCTCGCTCGCGAAAAAGACGCAGTGGGGAAACCCACTCCGCTGGAGGTCCTCCGGCCTCAAACTCAAACCCACAGTGTGAAGGAACTGGCTGCCCGGCGAGTCGCAGAAGCCAGTCGTTCTTGGAATAATAACTTGGATCCATACTATCACCTATGGCTGAGTATGGAGTGAGCGGAATAGTAAAGCGTCCAATCTTACAAACGCAGTGACAGAAGTTTGTCCTCCTTTAACTCATGAATAATAAGTTTTAATGAACTTCTATTGATCAGAGCTCAGCTCTACAGGAACTGTCCTCCTAATGATCACATGACCTCAGCTGACAAACTGAACCCAACATGACCAGGTTCAACAGAACAACTGAAATCCAACCTACAGAACCACATTTGGACTACTGGTCCCTTCCCTCAGAACCTCCATCATTGTAGTTCTTGTGGTTCCATGTGAACAGCTGGACCAGTCCAACTATGGAACTAAAGGACTTCAGCTGAAAATCCAACAGAACAGTTGGATCAGATAGAAATGGATCCAAACGCGAACACAGACCAAAGAAAACAGAATTTACAACAGAACTGTCACTGATACAGGAAATACACTGGATCATTTCAAAGATGACCATATCTGATCAGTTTAGAGCTGGAGTTGGTAGATCAGCACAAATACAAATGAATGGGTTCAGACGGCATTAAACTCAATGTAGGAACTATCCTGAACTCGGAAGTAGGTCCATATTTGGTCCGCCATTTTTTACAACGAGAGTCTATGGAAGTGTTGCGACTCTGTTTATATCGAAGACTCTGAATGGGACGTGTTGGATTCACTGTGTGGGCGGGGCGTCGTCTCTGGTCGGACTGAAGGCATCAATCTCCTTGACGATCCTGTGAGCGACCGTCCCGTTGTTGGCGGCGACGATTCTTCGGGACATCAGGTCCACAGGTCCACCTGAAACAGACACAAACATCTGAGACACACCTGGGCTCAGGTGTCCCTACCCCTGTCTCTGACCTGGATCACAGACACTGTCTGACCTTCCACGTCCATCAGGACTCCGCCTGCCTCCTCCACAATCACCGACCCGGCTGCCACGTCCCACACATGGACCCCCACCTCATAATAGGCCTCAACACAGCCGGACGCCACCAGACACATGTTGACTGCCGCTGTCCCCGCACCACGAACTCTGAGAACAAAGGACACACCAGATAAGACACACCCCTGGAGAAGGAGACACAGACCGAACCAGAACCAGAGGACAAAGGCATCGTCCAAAACTATGTTTATACTGCAGTATTACCCGATTACTAGTATCAGTGCTGCAGTATTACACATGTTCTAGTATCAGTACTGCAATATTACATGTGTTCTAGTATCAGTACTGCAGTATTACACGTGTTCTAGTATCAGGACTGCAGTATTACCCGTGTACAGGGATGTTCAGGATGTTCCTGAGGCTGGAGAAGATTTTCTCGACTGTTTCAGTTTCTCTGTTGGATCCAAACTCTGTGGCGATGATAGACCGTCTGACATCTGAGATAGAAGAGAAGAGCATTACTTATGAACTGATGAGTGTTACTGATGAACTGATGAGTGTTACTGATGAACTGATGAGTGTTATTAATCACTGACCTTCCTGATCAGAGACCTGCAGTGGTTCTCCGTTACAGAATGCTCCTTTACCCCTCCTGGCGGTGAACATCTTATCTTCGAGACAACTGTAGACCACACCAAACTGGATCTGCAGACAGACGTCAGTATCACGGGTCACAGTGGAACCGGCCTTATAGAACCATCATGAACACAGAGACCAGTTCTAACTCACCTTTTTGTCAACAGAGAATCCAATAGAAACGGCCACAAAAGGAAATCTGTGGAAGACATGAAACTGAGGCCGTTCTTAAAGGTCAATTAAAGCTTTACCGATGTCTCAGTAAAGGATCAGCGTGTACTCGCACTACTGAGAGGTTGGACCTAGGTGGACCACGTACAGATACGAGTCAGGTGGACTTAGATCTGGTGGAAATGCTAACAGGTCACATTTGTGTCATCATCACCGTGCCAGGCAGTCTGGGTGGTCCAGGTGGTGTGGGTGGTCCAGACCTTGTATAAATACTAGGGATGGGAAGATTATCCCATACGTATTGATAGATTGACACATGCATGCCCGATCTGAGTGCACCGGTAGAGAAGCTGCGAGTGAATGAAAAGTTTGGAATGACATCGCGATGCATTAGTTATTGAATGTTTGTATCGATACAATTCGATCCGTTCAATAGAATATATTTTTAGTCTCATTTAGAAGTGTTACTATTTATTTGGGTAAAGTTTTTCTTTCCTTCAGACCCACATTAACGTGTGCAGCGGATTTGAGGAAGTGTACACTGTACACGACAGTCTGAGCTCCGAATCTGACAGACACAGAAGGGAGGTGACGACATGCGTTATCTGAATGTGTACTTCTTACTATATCAACTGCATTGAATACTGCCGTACATACCACAGATACTTCCTTAAACAGTGTCATACAGATCCAGAATACCTTGTGCAGGTGTCTCTTAAAGTGACAGAACCTTTTTCTGTTTTACCTTCATTATAAATACATTACGTTGCAAATTGATTCGGCGAGGGAGCAAGAAGTTGAGTGTTAGAAACATACAGACAAATGACTTTGGAAAAAAAAAGTCCTAACTTTTTCACCTGACTGAATGTGAGGCACGTGTTCTGAAATTGAACTAAAGACACTTTATTAAAAGTCATGGTCTTATTTGATAAATAAATAATCAAGCTCATTGAATTGCACTGCATATTTTTTTTACCAGAATGAGTGTGTTCAATCAGAATGTGCTTAATCGCTCTGTATCGTGATTTGGGTGTGAATTGTATCACATCACATCATGAGATGCCACACACGTATCTTTAATATATTGGATCGGAGATGCTGTGTCGAGATGCGTATCGTATCGGCCTTAAAACTGGGATTCCCAACCCTAATAAATAAAATTAGACCTGAACGCTGAGCACCTGAACCCAGACTAGCGGTGGACGGGTTGACTCGGACACAGTAAGAATTGATAGTTTGAAGATGCCATGGTGGCGGCGTCTCAGCAAAACCCGGCTTTGGGTTTACAATGTGAACTTACGAGTGAACAAAGTTGGTGGTTCCATCAATGGGGTCGATGATCCAGGTGGGGTCATCTGTCAGGACACAAGCTTCACCTGCAGCCACTGACTCCTCCCCTATGAACCTGAGTGACACCTACAAGCTCATTAAAAGCTCCACACCCATTAGCCCATTGTGATCTGATGCTACAGTAACTGCATGTGTAGAGCATGGGATGGTGACGGTGAACCATGTTTATAACTAATATTCCTAAATTAACTGGTGTGTAAATATACAAGTAAAACACAAACACAGGGTTAGGGTTAGGAATGGGGTTAAGATTAGGAACGGGGTTAGGGTTAGAAATGGGGTTAAAATTAGGAACAGGGTTAGGGTTAGAAATAGGGTTGGGGTAGGTAACTGATCATTTTTGTTTGATAAATGTGTGGATCTACTGGTCATCTCTGGAGATCACTTTCTAAAGCTTGAGGAAAATAAAGGTCAGTACTGATCTAGTATCAGTATTGATAAAGCACTAACACCAGTCAAATATTGGGGGTGGGGGCAGAGCCTCGTACCTGTGAGTGGGGAATTTCTTTTTCACTGATTGGATGATGAGATGCTCCACCCTCTGGTCGGTCTGTGTCACCAAGTCAACGGTTGAGCTTTTCGTCATCACGTCTCTCTGTTTTTCATCACAGAGCGCCTCACGCACCACCTGATCAATAACCCATCAGTACATGTACCACAGATCAATAACCCATCAGTACATGTACCACAGATCAATAACCCATCAGTACATGTACCACAGATCAATAACCCATCAGTACATGTACCACAGATCAATAACCCATCAGTACATGTACCACAGATCAATAACCCATCAGTACATGTACCACAGATCAATAACCCATCAGTACATGTACCACAGATCAATAACCCCTCCCACATACAGACCTGTCCGGCTTCACGTGCGACGGCGACTGCATGGTCCATGATGTTCTGCAGGACGTCGTCCATATTGGATCAAACTGTCAACAATAATGAAATAACAAATAAAGAAAGAAAACGGACATGAAATAAATAATTCAGGAAACAGAAAAGGTGTGTTCGACCTGAGAACACACGACCTGGACGAGGACGAGGGAGTTTCAATCAATCAAGAGCTATTTCAATCGCTTCATCTGTGTCACTTATTACATCTGATTAATTTAATTACTAATATATTAATCTGGACAATGAAGACAAAACATTTACATGTATTTGTTGTTGATTGTTCTGGGTTAGGGCTATCTAGGGTTAGGGCTGGGGGGGTTAGGGCTATCTAGAGTCAGGGGTTACAGTTCATTTTTTCATTAGGGTTAATTTCATTTTTGTTTTTTTAGGGTTAGGGTTAAACCAGGTTAGGGTTCATTTACTTTTTTTTTTTGTTTTTACCCTCTGGTATCACTAAATTAATCTGAATCAGTCAATGAAGACTGAATCAGATCCCTATCGGATCAAATCGAATCGTGATTAATCAATTCAAAACATTATGTTTTAGGGTTAGACCAGGTTGGGGTTCATTTCATTAGGGTTAAGGGTTAGGGGTTGGAGTTATCTAGGGTTCGGGGTTAGGGTTCATTTCATTATTTGTTTTTACTTCATTTATATTTATTTAGATGGTTATCCACATTTTTATTCATTCATTTATCCATTGTTTAATTTATTAAAACTTGTATTTGTAGTCTTACACTTCAGTCACTGTTTCACTTTATATCACTGCCCTGAAATGTGTAAATACAATCATTAGTTTTTATTTACAGTATTGTGCAGGAAGCCCTTTTAGAGTAGTTCTTTAGTAAGTGTCTTTTAGAGTATATATACTAAGCTTCATGTCACCCTGGTTACTAACCCACTGTTTGGTTGTATTTTGGTCTGTTTGTTTTTTGTCTTCTCGTGCTCTATGTACAGCTGCTGAATACTGGAATTTCCCTTGGGATCAATAAAGTATCTATCTATCTTGATCCTTCTTTTCATTTTGCATTTAAACTAAATGACCAGCATCAGTTCAGTGTTATATAGGGTTACAGAGAACTAAATGTACCGCTTCTGATCAACAACATATTAACGATTTAATTTAAAACCCTAATTTAAAACTTCATAAACATTCCGAGACTTTTATTAAAAATACATGAACATGTCAGACGTCCTGCTCAGTCCCCGTCATGTTTCATTAATATTTTGTTATTGGCGAATTTGACGGACTTCAACTGTTTTTGCTGTTCTATCGTTGGAGTTTAAACCCTGTGTAATTAAATATCGAACGAATTTAAACAGAACCTAACGACTTTCAATCAACTCACCTTTTCCTGAGCGTCAACACTCGCGCCGATGTTTCCGCTTCCGGGTTACGTCATACGTCATCTTTTCTTCTTCTGTTCCGGCATCCACCGAGCAGCAGCTCAGCAGCGACACCAAGCGAAAAGAAAGTTTAATTACTTGAAAAAAGATTAAAAAACAAAACAAAACTCTTGCTCTGTCTGGACTGTTAAATAATTGTGATTAAAGTCTAGATTTAGTCAAACAAGACGGAAGGAAACATGAAAATACTGATAAAACTGAAGATGTCAAAGACCTTCAAACCTTATTTGTCCAATGTTAATATACCCTGTTTAACATGTGTATTTCATTTGACATAAACATGTGGGAAGCAAATATTTGTAGTTTTTCCAAAAACATTTATTATTACTCTGAATTCAGTTATTGTTCTTTTTGATTTTGCACATTTGTGTCTAAAATGAGTTACACTTTAAATATCAAAGCATTCAATGTAAGCATTTATTACCAGACATTGAACATTTACATTTCATCATAAATTAAAACAACATATATTTAACTGCCTTAGTCCAGGTTAGGATTAGACCAGGTTAGGGTTAGACCAGGAGACTCCTCATGATGTACTGTCCTCCTTTTCTTCTCTCATCCTCCATCATCATTGTTCATTTATCCATATAGTTGTGATAATGTTTATTATCTAATTCCATATATGGTAGAGGTTTATATTATTAGAGCTAACATTTACAGCAGTAGTGTATCCATTGATAGTACTGGTATCTGTAGTAGTAGTATTAACAGGTATGGGAATTAGTACTAGTTATTGGCAGTTATACTAGTAACAGTAGGTGTAGTTATATTTCAGTTTGCTGGGTTAGGGTTAGCAGTCTGGTTTATTCCACCTCCATATGTAAAGGCTCATTGGAAAACTATAGTTATGATGTGATTCTAGAATCTGACTGGATATTTTATATCCATATGTTTATTAAAAACCTTTTTTCCCCAGTACATTCTCATATTTATCTATATATAACGGAACCAGACTGAAGTTGACTTTTCATTCAGTTTGTGTTTCTGGCTAAACACCAGTCTAACATATCAATTATTGTTGATCAGCTATTGAAATGAAGGTTCCTGTGATTGGAGGAATAACTACCACTGATCATCAAAAGGCCAGCAGTCAATCAATCAATCAACCAATAAACCAATCACAGGCTCCAGATTAAACTCATAGAAACTGACTCAGTACAAAGTCGACAGTTTTCATTTATTTTAAAAAATAATCAGGTTTATCATTCTGTCAATAAAACATAAGAAATGGGAATTAAAATTTACAAAACACTTTTAAAAAGGAAGTGAATCTTTGTTCCCTGAAGGTTCACGAAGCTGCCGATGGCTGGTGACCAACAAACAGCCAATGGGAGGCTGTCATTTACAGGCGTTGTTGTTGTTGTTTACTGTCAGCTGTGTTTACGTTTTACAGCCTCAGCGCTCATTGGCGTCAAGTCGTTCCATGGATCCTGCAGCATTGAAGGACTGAAGTATTTTTCCACAGAGTCTGAAGATCCAGCCTGAAAACACACAAGAAACCACACTGTGTTTATGTAATGAGGAACCCTGACCATAACCCTGACCATAACCCTGACCGTAACCCTGACCATAACCCTGACCAGAACCCTGACCGTAACCCTGACCCTGACCATAACCCTGACCATAACCCTGACCATAACCCAGACCCTGACCATAACCCTGACCGTAACCCTGACCATAACCCTGACCAGAACCCTGACCAGAACCCTGACCAGAACCCTGACCCTGACCATAACCCTGACCATAACCCTGACCGTAACCCTGACCCTGACCATAACCCTGACCATAACCCTGACCGTAACCCTGACCATAACCCTGACCATAACCCTGACCGTAACCCTGACCGTAACCCTGACCCTGACCATAACCCTGACCATAACCCTGACCGTAACCCTGACCGTAACCCTGACCCTGACCATAACCCTGACCAGAACCCTGACCCTGACCATAACCCTGACCGTAACCCTGACCCTGACCAGAACCCTGACCGTAACCCTGACCCTGACCATAACCCTGACCATAACCCTGACTGTAACCCTGACCCTGACCAGAACCATGACCAGAACCCTGACCGTAACCCTGACCCTGACCATAACCCTGACCATAACCCAGACCCTGACCGTAACCCTGACCGTAACCCTGACCATAACCCTGACCATAACCCAGACCCTGACCAGAACCCTGACCGTAACCCTGACCATAACCCTGACCCTGACCAGAACCCTGACCGTAACCCTGACCGTAACCCTGACCATAACCCTGACCATAACCCTGACCGTAACCCTGACCGTAACCCTGACCATAACCCTGACCAGAACCCTGACCATAACGCTGACCAGAACCCTGACCGTAACCCTGACCCTGACCATAACCCTGACCATAACCCTGACCATAACCCTGACCGTAACCCTGACCATAACCCTGACCGTAACCCTGACCCTGACCATAACCCTGACCAGAACCCTGACCCTGACCAGAACCCTGACCGTAACCCTGACCCTGACCATAACCCTGACCATAACCCTGACCGTAACCCTGACCCTGACCATAACCCTGACTGTAACCCTGACCCTGACCAGAACCCTGACCAGAACCCTGACCGTAACCCTGACCAGAACCCTGACCGTAACCCTGACCATAACCCTGACCATAACCCAGACCCTGACCGTAACCCTGACCGTAACCCTGACCATAACCCTGACCATAACCCTGACCATAACCCAGACCCTGACCAGAACCCTGACCGTAACCCTGACCATAACCCTGACCCTGACCAGAACCCTGACCGTAACCCTGACCCTGACCATAACCCTGACCAGAACCCTGACCGTAACCCTGACCCTGACCATAACCCTGACCGTAACCCTGACCCTGACCAGAACCCTGACCATAACCCTGACCGTAACCCTGACCCTGACCATAACCCTGACTGTAACCCTGACCCTGACCATAACCCTGACTGTAACCCTGACCCTGACCAGAACCCTGACCGTAACCCTGACCAGAACCCTGACCGTAACCCTGACCCTGACCATAACCCTGACCATAACCCAGACCCTGACCGTAACCCTGACCGTAACCCTGACCATAACCCTGACCATAACCCTGACCATAACCCAGACCCTGACCAGAACCCTGACCGTAACCCTGACCGTAACCCTGACCATAACCCTGACCATAACCCTGACCATAACCCAGACCCTGACCAGAACCCTGACCATAACCCTGACCGTAACCCTGACCATAACCCTGACCATAACCCAGACCCTGACCAGAACCCTGACCATAACCCAGACCCTGACCGTAACCCTGACCGTAACCCTGACCATAACCCTGACCCTCCCTCACTCCCCCAGTAGTAGTACCACTACTAATAACTATGATGATAGTACTTTTCATAATAAAAAATACTAACCCTGACCCAAAAAATGCCATTAGCTCTAGTATCCTTTAGATCAATCGGCTCCGTTCCCAGTCACGTCATTACACACCGGACTCACCTGAGCTCGCGGACCCGATGTCGGACTGAAAGGCTGCGGACGCCGGAATTCGTCTCCTCTGCGCCGCGTGTGTCCCCCGAAGCCGCGACCTCCGCCACCGCCGAAACCCGGCGGAGAGTCTCTGAACCCGCCTGGAGAACAGCTCCTGTAGCCCCGGACTGGACCCGGAGAGTAACACGGCGAACCCGGCGAGAAAGGCGGGCAGCCCCGGGGGGAGCCTCCGTGCGGCCCGGAGCCTCCGAACCGGAGACCCGCGGAGGGAGAGCGATGGCCGAGAGCGTCCCGGGACGGAGAGGGGAACCTGCTCGGCGGCCGCGGAGCCCCGGGACTCCGTTGTGGTCTGACCGGAGCTCGGTACATTTGTGTGGGTAAAAGGGACGCTACTGAAGCCAGAGAACCACAACGGACCACAACAAACACTGACCACCCGGAACCGGAAACTCCCATAGCCTGCGTTTTGTGGCGCAGCGCCCCCAGCGGCCACGGAGGAAACTGACCTGCAGGCTGTGTGTTTACAGCCCACTGCTCCTCCTGCTGAAAGACATTTAATATGAAGAACACAGATATCAGCGAACCGTCATTAACTGGATTCAACAAATATGACCAAAACAATGATTCAGTGACCAGAATGTATGTTGTTAAATAATCGATACATTCTAATGTTACCACATAATGTGTTTTTGTTTGACTTTATGAGGCGTCGCTGGAATCTGTTCATTCATCTTTATCATATGACACGTTTGGCTCTGGGTTCTACCTGTGAGCACAACTGTGGGCCCTGAACCACCTCTGTAGAACATGGACCACCTCTGTAGAGCATGAACCACCACGGTTGACCCTGGACCACCTCCGTAGGCCCTGGACCACCATGGTAGGTCCTGGACCACCTCTGTAGGCCCTGGACTACCTCAGTAAGTCCTGGACCACCTCTGTAGAACATGAACAACCACAGTAGGCCCTGAACCACCCTGGCAGGTCCTGGACCACCTCCGTAGGCCCAGGACTACCCTAGTAGGTCCTGGACCACCACGGTAGGCCCTGGACCACTTCTGATTGGCCGGTAGCAGGGGATATTTCCTGTGCTTTGATCCTTCCCAATAAAAGCCTCAGTAAGAGATGTAAATGTTCTGCAGAGATTAGCATATGAGTAAAGGATCCTGACCTAAAAGAGAAACACTAGCTCACAAGGAACCAAACCCTTACCCTAAACCTTTTCCTAACCCTGTTTCTAACCCTAACCCTAACCCTGTTCTTAACCCTGTTCCAAATCCTGTTCCTAACCTGCTCACTCTGTAAATAAAACCTAATGACCCAAACATCCTGGGACCTCCTCCTCCACCTCCTCCTCTTCATCTTGATGAAGATAAATGATGAACAAACTGATGCTAAACTGAGTGATGAGGCTGTGGATGATCTGCTTCTTCACAGGACTCAGACTCTCAGATGTCCTTCTGCGGTGTGGGTGGGTGGATGTCTCTGAATAGCAGCAGTGAGTCTGAGCCACTGATGGAGTAACAGTTTGTGGTGGAGGTGGTGTTGAGGTTATCAGGCCTTCCCTCAGTTAACAGCACTGACGTGTTCTGTAGCCGCCCGCACACAAAAAATAGATCCTCACATGACGATTGTCCACTTCGTCACGTTCCGTCTGCACCATCACATCCAGACCTCCATCAGGTCTGAAGGCCAGTACAACTATACCTCGCACCCAGACGTCTACCTGGACCTCTGCCTCCACCTGGACTTCTGCCTCCACCTGGACTTCTGCCTCCACCTGGTCCATCCTTATATGTGAGCAGGTCTGAGGTGTTTGTGGTTAGTGTTTGGATTGGGGTTAGGTGTCCCGGCGTTACCTCAGTGGTGGGTTAGTCAGGGTTAGAGTTCATTTTCATGGTTTTTATGTCAGTTTTTTGGTGTGTGGGTTAAGGTTAGAGATAGTTTGAGTTAGTGGTTAGAGTTAAAGTTTGTTAGGTTTAGAGTTAGTGGTTAGAATTAGAGTTAGTTTAGGTTAGAGTTAAAGTTTGTTAGGTTTAGAGTTAGTGGTTAGAATTAGAGTTAGTTTAGGTTAGAGTTAGTGGCTAGAGTTAAAGTTTGTTAGGTTTAGAGTTAGTTTTCATGGTTTTTATGTCAGTTTTTTGGTGTGAATGATAAACTCTTATGGCACTAGCATGAAATTGAGTGTATAAAGTTGTATAGGGTTGTATAGGTAGGCCCTTCAGTAGCACCTCATCCAGACATCAAACTGATTAAGAAATGTATTTTTTATTTATTATATAATGGCCCAATTGGCAACAAACTGACAACTGCAAACCTTTGTAAATCACATTGTGTCAATCATTTGAAATCTACTATTTCCAAAGAAAGAGAAACTTCTACAGAGATATAAGCAACAAGTCCCCAGAAGAAGTGTGTCCATTCCTTCCCTGGGTTAGGGTTAGAGTTACTGCATCTCTGCAGGTCTTCAGGTTTTTAATTCCCACCGTTGTTTGGACTCCAAAGGAGAGTTTTCACTGCTGGTGAATCTGGCCATAAAACTCATCTTTTCTTGTGAATGTTTTTTTTTGTTTGTTTTGTTTTTTTCCTTACGTGCAGCCACACTCCTCTATGTTTGTCTTAGATGTCCTTCTGGTTCCACTTTTATAGTTTTTTTGTTAAACGTTTCTGCTATAAGTGAGTTTAGGAGCAGCCACACTCCTCTACAATCATGTTCTGGATGTCCTTCTTGATGATCTTCTGCTCCTCGTTGTAGTACAGCATCGACATGGCGCGCAGGCGCGTTGGTACACAGCATGACTTGGTGTTCTGGAAAGGCCCGAAGCCTCGCAGTCGGTAATGGTTGATGACGGCGGAATGGAAAGACAGTGACGAGCCGCTCACGCTTGCCGCGTGGTTTGGACAGTCACCCTCGCAGTAGTTGGCGTGGTAACCGGACGGAGCAATGATCCAGTCGTTCCATCCGATGTCTTTGAAGTTAACATAAAACTGCCGCTTGCAGCACATTCTGAGTTTTCCATCACACTCCAGGCCTCGACGGACACGCCGTGGCCCCGTGTCCTCCTGAGTCCGAAGCACCACCATGAGGAAGGGTCGGTGGGACTGCTCCCGCTCAGATCCCAGAGTGGGCGTGGCTCCAGCATCACTGCACAGTGGGCAGGACAGGTGCAGACTGAGTGTGCTCTGTCTGCGGTCCAGCAGTTCCTGGATACTGCGTGAAACGGGCAGTGTGTGCCAGCCGCTGCGCCGAGTGTCGGCCATCTTCTCTGAAACAGGCTCCTCTTCTGTCTCATCCACCCGCCCGTCACCATGACGACACAGTAGCCGCAGTTTCACGCGGCCTTTGGCTCGGTTTCCCTTCGCCACCTTCAGGAAGATCCACACATTGGCCTGTTCAACCACTGCTGAACCACTGCCTTCCTTTGAAATGTCAAAGGTCACCACAGATGGAGAGTCCCCTGGTACAAAGAAAACAGTTAGCGTGTTAGCATTTAGCAGAGGTAGCAAATAGTATACACAGTAATAATACAAAGACTTTATGAATGTACTTCAGCAGAGCCTTGAGGTACTTGTACTTGAGTATTTTAATACAAATATGTGGATGTTCTACTCATATTTCCAAACAGGCTCCAGTTTTAATATATTTGAGATAAATTGTCCATTATTTTGATTGTGCACCTGATTTTTTTGCATCTGTTAAGTCATACACCTTAAATATATATAACTTCTAAATTTAAATTATCCATCTGCGACATGAACAGATGTCACATGAGGGTTTCATCACTGGTGTGAATGTGATCAGAGGATCGATTTGGATCCTGTTCCTTCCATCGATAAACACCAGTGTTCCGGTTCCACTGGTGTCCCGGTTCCACCGGTATCTATACATGTCCATCTCACCGTCCACATGTTGGACACATGATGTGATCTAATGTGGATCAGCTGATCCGTTCCTTCTCTGTGGTTCTGGTTCTAATGTGTTCTTCCTGTTGTTCAGTTTCCACTGGTTCACACCTTGTTGTTAACCCTCTAAGGACACGGCCACCTCCTCAGGACACGCCCACTAAAGGATATTAAAGGATACTGTCTCAACCTCAAGTAATTAGTTTTTACAAATCCTTAGTCTATATAAACTATAATCATTAACAGACAGTACTTTTACTTTCTGCTACCTCCCTTCCCATTATTTGACTGAACTTGGTCTCTAAATATACTCAGCAGTGACATGAGCAGAGACTCTAAAAAAAGAAAGTCCTGATTTCAGGGAATGTTGTGAACAAGGCCAACCCGTCCTGTTCTGTGTTCATTCACCTCACAATAATTAGTGGGGCCCATTTTAGATGAATGAAGTGATTATTCATGGCTCGAGACCACTGGGTATGCCCCCTCCCATCGTTACCGTCCCACTAATTTCCTTTGAGGGTCTTCTGACTGAAGATCCCACTCAAAGGGGGATCTATTAATAGCACAAAGCTATTATGTACATTTATGTAAGCAAACAAACCACAGGGCAAAGACTTTGGTCACAAATGGCTTCATGTTCTCAGAAATCAGCTTGTCATCCTTACATTTTACTGCTGAGTTTTCAGAATGGCTCCTTTAATTTGAATTTCCATCAGTGGCGTCTAGTTCAGTCTTCATTTAGATGATTGGTCTGACAGAGTAAAGGCACAGACCATACTGAGCAGCCATTTCACATTTAACAACCCTGGACCATGATTGAGTTAGGGCTATGGATTATGGCTGATGGGTTAGGATAATGGGTTATGGGATATGGATTAGGTTTATGGGTAATGGGTTTTGGGTTAGGGCTATGGGTAATGGATCAGGGTAATGGGTTATGGGTTAAGTTTAGGGCTATGGGTAATAGGTTAGGGTTATGGGTTAGGGCTATGGGATTTGGGTTATGGTAATGGGTTATAGATCTGGTTTATGGGCTAGAGTTATGGATTACAGGTTGGGGGTTATGGGTTAGGGCTATGGACTATGGATCTGGGTTGTGGCTATGTGTTATGGATTAGGGCTATGGGATATGGGTTAGGGTAATGGATTATGGGTTAGTTTTATGGGTTAAGGGTTAGGGCACTGGGTGATGCATGATAGGTGATGGGTTAAGGGTTAAAGGGCAATGGGTTAGAGGTTAGGGTTATGGATTATGGGTTGTTGATTATGGGTTACGGGTTAGGGTAAGGGCAATAGTCTATGGGTTATGGCTAGGGGGTATGGGATAGGGCTACGGGTGATGGGTTAGGGTAATGGGTTATGGCTTAGATCTTGAGTTATGGGTTAGGGTTATGGATTACAGGTTGGGGATTATGTATTAGGGCTATGGATTATGAGACAGGTAATGGGTTATGGGTTAGGGCTATGGGTAATGGGTCAGGGTAATAGGTAATGGGTTAGGGTAATGGGTTATGGGTTAGGTTTATGAGGCTTTGGGTTCTTTTATACACTGACTGACAGCTCTGTGATTTCAATTGTGAGTAAATCATCCAAATGACCCAATCAAGCTCCAGAACCACTTCATTCAACAACTACACTGGTAAGATAATAGGTGCAGAAAATACAGACTGTCATAGTCCTAGTTAACCCTAACCCTAATCCATCCAGCAGGTATAGGAGTCTGGGATGGTTCAATCACTTTGCCTTCTTGGAGGTTTTATGAGTTCACTGACAGTAAATCTGACAGAGGGTGCTGTGTGTTCAGCCTTCATGAAATATCCTGGTTGGGATTTCAGATCTGGATTCTCAGCTCTGCAGCTATAGTTTTAAAGCTCTTTGTCTGTGTCCTACATGTGGACATGGAAGTAACAGTGCATGTGTTTCACTGTATCTAAAATTACAGAAGGAATGGACCAAACTGAAACTTCTCTAATGGACACTAAACTCACATTTGAACAGTAGTGGTCAGTTAATGTTCGTTAACCATATTAGCTTGTGCTGAGTCTATGGTAACCCTTAACCCTAGCATCAGGTCCAGATGCTCTTGGAGCAACACCCCTAACTCTTCATCCAAACCCGTAACCCCAAACCCTGAGCCCTTACCCTTGAATCAGGTCCAGATGTTCTTGGAGCCACACCCCTAACCCTAACCCCAAACCCTAACCCTTGAATCAGGTCCAGATGTTCTTGGAGCCACACCCCTAACCCTAACCCCAAACCCTAACCCTTGAATCAGGTCCAGATGTTCTTGGAGCCACACCCCTAACCCCTAATCCTAAAACCTAACCCCAAAACCTAAGCCCTAACCCTTGCATCAGGCCCAGATGCTCTTGGAGCCACACCCCTAACCCCAAACCCTAACCCTTGCATCAGGTCCAGATACTCCTGGAGCCACACCCCTAACTCTTCATCCAAACCCGTAACCCCAAACCCTGAGCCCTTACCCTTGAATCAGGTCCAGATGTTCTTGGAGCCACACCCCTAACCCCAAACCCTAACCCTTGAATCAGGTCCAGATGTTCTTGGAGCCACACCCCTAACCCCTAATCCTAAAACCTAACCCCAAAACCTAAGCCCTAACCCTTGCATCAGGCCCAGATGCTCTTGGAGCCACACCCCTAACCCCAAACCCTAACCCTTGCATCAGGTCCAGATACTCCTGGAGCCACACCCCTAACCCTATCCCTAACCCCAAACTCTAACCCCTAACCCTAACCCCTATCTGGTTTTACCATTTCCATCCAGGAAGTTATGCAAGCTTGCTAACTGACTGCCAAACTCACCTGGCTCTGCAAAAGTGATGATTTCAGAGGGAGGTTCTGGAGGTGTGGCTTCATCAAGACTCCGCCCCTCCCCTTGTATCTCCACGCTGCCATCTTCAGCCACTTGGCCAACGTGCAGCTTTCTGATGGCATTAAGTAGTGCCGCTCGAGGGACTGGTTGTGTCAGGTTGGGCCTGGCGCTCAGTTGCAGCATGTTGAGGATGTGCCGCTTCACCGCCTCCACCATATCAGCCTGACCCGCCGTCGACGAGTTCCTCCTCACCTGATCCAAAGAGCATGATGGACAGATGGAGCCTGACAGCGATTCCTGAGGTTGGAGCTCCGCCTCAGACAACGATGACATGGTCGGTGAAGAATCAGCATGTAACGAGTGAGCCAGAAGAATGAATGCAAGCAGCAATGAGGCTGACGCCATGGTAGAGTGTTAGGTTTAGGAACAGGGTTAGGGTTAGGGTTGGGCTAGGGTTAGGAACAGGAATAGGGTTAGAGTTAGGGTTCGGAACAGGGATAGGGTTAGGTTGGGCTAGGGTTAGGTTTAGGAACAGGGTTAGGGTTGGGCTTGGAACAAGGATACGATTAGAGTTAGGAACAGGGCTAGGGTTAGGATCAGGGTTAGGGTTAGGAACAGGGCTAAGGTTAAGGCTGCACCTGAGAGTAGAGTCAGCAGAGTCCGGTTTTAACACTTTCTTTCAGAGTAAAGTCATTTTGAGGTCGTGCTTGTCTCATCAGGGTTCAGGTTTGATTCTATTGGATTGCTGATCCAGATCCAAGGTTTGAGTTTCTGGTTCGAAGTTTCTTGTCCTGGCTTCTCAGTTTCAGGTTTGTGATCTGGGATTTTTGTGGTTATAGGACTGCCGTCCCAGATTCTCGGTCTTGGATCTGTTGTCAGTATCCTGTTATGATGCACCAGGTTTTTGACCTTTTTAGTAGTAAATCCAACAATAAAGTAATTTCCACATCATGTTTGCTTCAGTCCAGTCCTGAGTTCATGGTCATGGGTTTGGGGTCCTAGGTTTCTCTTTCTTGTCTGTAGTTCTGGTCCAGTCCTGGTAGAGCTGCAGGTCTGACCCTCTGTGGTTCTGGTCCAGTCCTGGTAGAGCTGCAGGTCTGATCCTCTGTGGTTCTGGTCCAGTCCTGGTGGAGCTGCAGGTCTGATCCTGTGTGGTTCTGGTCCAGTCCTGATGGAGCTGCAGGTCTGATCCTCTGTGGTTCTGGCCCAGTCCTGGTGGAGCTGCAGGTCTGATCCTGTGTGGTTCTGGTCCAGTCCTGATGGAGCTGCAGGTCTGATCCTCTGTGGTTCTGGCCCAGTCCTGGTGGAGCTGCAGGTCTGATCCTGTGTGGTTCTGGTCCAGTCCTGGTAGAGCTGCAGGTCTGATCCTCTGTGGTTCTGGCCCAGTCCTGGTGGAGCTGCAGGTCTGATCCTGTGTAGTTCTGGTCCAGTCCTGGTGGAGCTGCAGGTCTGATCTGAACCGGTCTCAGTTACTGTAATTATACGTCTGTGGAGGTTTAATCCCTCCTCCGTCCACACACAGAGGTATTCCCTGTGACACACACACTGTGAGTAAAGTCCACTCAGAATATCTCAGGACTGTTTGTGGTGTTTCCTCTTGAATCAACGTCACGACAGAAGAGGAGGAGGAAGGAGGGAAGAGGAGGAAGAGTGTCCCCCTGATTCATTCATACCACACACACCGATGACTCAGCGTGGCGTCACGTGGAGGAGACACTCTGTCAGTGTGAAACTCATTTTTAGACTGAAAAGAGACGAGTGTGTTGCGACCAGAGTCCTGCACTCAGCAGATGGAGCTCAGATCTCACACACCAGGGTTGTGAACATCTGCCCTCTGCTGGCAGAACTCTGGCATTACAGCTGTGCTCATACAGAATGAGGTCAACATCTGTTTGATTCTGAAAAGTGACGCTGTCGTCGATGAGAGGTGGTGAGAGCAGATAGGAGAGTCTAGTGAAAGTAGAAATACTCATGAAACTGTTTACTGAAGTAAAAGAGGAAAAGTACAGGGTCTGAAATGAGTTCATAAAAGTCCAAAGGAGGCCTCTCACCTGGTTAGCTCTTCCATGTATTCACCCGAATGATTCTTTCTGCTGAATAAGGTTTCACATTGTATTCTGGGTAATTTTTGGAAAGATGTTGGCTTATGCAATATCAGGTCAAAGTAAACATAATTAAAAAAAAAAAAAAAAAAAAAAAAAGCCTCACACAATCAGGGACTTTAGTTGTTTTTCAGTTTGTTAGATCTTGTACATCATTTTTGTCCAACACTGTATTTTTTTCCTCTTTTTTTTCTTTACATTTTCACCTCATCTTGCTCAATGGGTTAGGGTTAGGGTTATAGGTGACAGGGTTAGGGTTATAGGTTTAGGGTTATAGGCGATAGGGTTATAGGCGATAGGGTTATAGGGTTAGGGTTATAGGGTTAGGGTTATAGGTGATAGGGTTAGGTTTATAGGTGATAGGGTTATAGGGTTAGGGTTATAGGGTTAGGGTTATAGGCGATAGGGTTATAGGGTTAGGGTTATGGGTGATAGGGTTATAGGGTTAGGGTTATGGGTGATAGGGTTAGGTTTATAGGGTTAGGGTTATGGGTGATAGGGTTAGGTTTATAGGTGATAGGGTTATAGGGTTAGGGTTATGGTTATAGGTGATAGGGTTAGGGTTATAAGGTTAGGGTTACAGGGTTAGAGTGATGGTTATAGGTGATCAGGTTCTAGGGTTAGGGATAGGGTCATAGGCTTAGGGTTATAGGGTCAGGGTAACAGGTGGCAGGGTTATGGGGCTTTATTGTCAGTTTTTCCGTATGTACATCAAAACTCAAAGGTCCCACAGTGTACAAATGAACATAGCAGGAAAAAAAGAAGAGAATAAAACTATAACATAGAATATAACTATAAACATCCGTTGGTTGAGGAGACAATAAATAGACAATAAAGGTGCAACAGTGAAGGCTCTGGCTCTTCTCAGTTTACAGAGGAAGTACGGACATTGCTGGGTCTTCTTGGCCAGTGATGTGGTCTTGTTAGTCCAGTAGAGGTCCTCCGTGAAGTGGACAGCCAGTATCACTTACCGTGTCCACTGCAGAACCGTCCATGGTCAGAGCAGTGTCCTGGGTGAGCACTCCTAAAATCCCCAACAACCTCATTTGTCTTGTCCACCTTTTTTTTTTTTTTATTCATGCACAGAGAAAGGAAAACCTATTATACACGAGCAGTTTACAACAGATGTACATGAAAGGGAAACCCAAGGAAGCAAGAGTGCGTCAAAGAAAAATTGTTGTCTCTGCACCATGTGTCCAGATGGCTCACTTCGCTCCTACAGTCCGCCTCATCGCCGTTGCCGTTGACCCACCACAGTCATGCGAAACAGGAGGAGGGCATCTTCTTTGGGACTGGGATGATGGTGGTGGCTTTGAAGCCCATGGGGATAACAACCTGACTCAGAGCGATGTTAAAGATGTCTGAAGACATTTGTGAGTTCAGTCTCTCAGTACACAACCAGGGATCTTGTCCAGACCTGGGGTTCTAATAGTTTTGGATTTTTCATTATAGTTTAGTTTTATTTAGTTTTGATTTTTTTTCTATAATTCAGATTGGTTTAATTAGTTTTTAGAGCAGGTTTGCTACTTTTTATTAGTTTTCATTTTTTTCTAAATGCTTAGTTTTAGTTTAGTTTTAGTATTAATTTTAGTTTTGTCAAATCTTTTCTCTTCTTCATCGTATTCACATAAATCCCAGACAGGACTCTGCTGCTTTCTCCCAACTTTAGTCTCCATGTTTCCAGGTAGAGCGGGGACCAGAAGATGATTGTAAACCACAAGTGATGAGAAGTGACGGACTGTGAAGTTCCATATGGTGCCGCTAGCTAAAATTGCTAGAGTGAAATGAATCGCTTTCATATCAATCCAACGTTGACAAAGACGAAAACGAAGAGAATTTTATCCATAATTTTTATACGTTTTAGTTAGTTTTGTAAACACACAACACAGTTTCAGTTAGCTATCGTTTTTTTTCTTTTAATTATAGTTTTTATTTATTTCAGTTAATGAAAATCTTTTTTTTCAATTCTAGTTTTCGTCATTTCATTAGTTTTCGTTAACGATAATAACCTTGGTCCAGACCTGGGGTTTTGGTTGCGTTGATCCTGCTAAGGGATCTCCTCACACTCACTGGGGACAGTGCCATCACCTGGTCACCAGGAGGGAGGGGGTGGGGTCTTCTGTGCAGGGGTGCTGTTGTGTGCTTCAAAGTGAGTGAAGAAGCCGTTCAGCTGATTCAGTAGATGGAGGTGGAGCTGTCACAGGTCTGTGGTGCGGGCTTGTAGTCTGTAATGGTCTATATTCCCTGCCACCAACTCCCGGTATCTCTGCGGTCGCTGAAGCGGTGGGCTATCCTCCTGGAGTACTGCCTCTTAGCCTCTCTGATGCCACGTAACAGGTTGGCCCTGGCTGTCCTCAACCCCGCTTCGTCTCCAGCTCTGAAGGCAGTGTCCGGAGCCTTCAGGAGCCTGTAGACCTCACCTGTCAGCCATGGCTTCTGATTGGCCAGGACAGTAATGCTCTTGGTGCCTGAGACATCATCAGTACACTTGGCACTTGTAGGCAGTGACAGTCTCTGTGTACTCCTGGAGGTCTGTGCTGTTATTGTTGGTGGCAGCCTGCTTAAACATATTCCAGTCAGTGGAACTGAAATAGTCCTGATGTGCCTCAGAGGATCCCTCTGGCCAAACTTTTACTTCTGAACCTCCAAACTGGTTTGGTGACTTTAACCAGTGGTCAAATGATTGAATTTTGGTGGTGACTGGGGGGGGGGACTGCGCTCTCCGAGTGCTTTTCTAGGGTTTTAATTGTTGTTGTGTGTTTTTAACCTGTCTCTTTTCCATTTTTGTAAAGCACTGTGAATTGCCCTGTGTAGGAATTGTGGTATACTAATAAATCTGCCTTGCCTTGCCTTGTCTTGTGGATTTTGGGAAATATGGTCTTTGGTCTGCATGGTTGTAATCCCCAGTCAGAATCAGAAAAGCATCTGGGTGGGCTGTCTGCTGCTCACTGATGTGCTGCTAAAGTTCATTCAGTGCCTCACTCCTGTTGTTGTTACTGGAGCTGGGAGGGATTTAAACAGCAACAAGCAGTATAACCGTAAACTCCGTTGGTAGATCAAATGGCCGTCACTTGATGATCATAGCCTCTACCAGAGGTGAGCAGTGTTTGCAGACCACAACAGCATCATGGCACCAGGCATCATTGACATAAACACAGTCCCCCACTGCGAGTCTTACCTCTCTCAGTGTGAGGTCTGTCCGCTCGGTAGCATATTAGCCGGTCGAGCTGAGTGGCACTGTCCGGGACTCCGTTACTGAGCTACGTTTACACAAACACAAAAACGCAGTACTCTCTCACAGTCCTCATGGATGAGCGAAGCAGTCTGATGTACAATGGGGGGATAGCCGGCTTGTGTGGGTTAGCTGCTAGCCTAGCCTGGATACCTCTGCGCTTACCCCTCTTCTGTTTCTTCATACGCCGCTTGTGGCACCTCCAGGGTGGGTGAGATGCAGGGGTGGGGGTTGGTGATGGTACAAGCCCCTGGAGCAGACCGCAGCCATATAGTGCTTCAACACTCGTCGAGGTTAAGGGCACTTTCACACTGCACACCCACGTCCGTACTGTACTTGGATACATTCACACCTTTTCCCACAGATGTTACATTCACAAACACGTACCGCAGCCTGTGTCTGAGTACAAGTGGGTGTTACAGGGCGAAACAGTAGGTGTTGGTGTGGAAGGAATTCTGTTACCATCTAACAAATGCAGAAGTCAGAAGAAGACAAACCCTTAAATCAGCAACCGAGCAACTGTTCTGTTCATTTGTCTACAATGGCAACAGTACTTTTCCATCTGTTCTCCTGTTTGAGGCAAAGAGAAGAAGAGCGACCTTCATTGTCCCTGATATATCCTCCAGTGGTTTGGTGGGTAAGGCAAGCCCATGCCGCGTGGATCCGAGGCTTTTTCAGGAGAAAACAGGAGTGCCGTCTATGGCCTCATGGTGATTAAGTCACTTACGTTGTCAGTGGTGATTCTATCACTTCCGGTCTCAGGCATGGATTTCACACTGCGACGTACTGTCCTGGAGTCCACACAGTCCGTTCCCAGGACTACCCTCTCAGCTGGACACTTGAGCACGGAACATTTGTATTCACACTGATAAAATTAAGCGGACTTTGGGGTCAAACGTACTCAGATACAGATTCGGGTACACAGTGTGAAAGCGCCCTAACTCAGAAAAAGAGGTTCTGTTTATTTCAAGAAGAACCTCATAACTGTATATGCGCATGTAAATGGACAAACATAAACAATGTGTCTCATAGGACAAAAACACAGTTTTGACTGGACAGGGAGAAGCCGCTGTATCTGTACATGCCACCGTCTTGGACCAAAAACTTTGTATAAAATAAAATAAAATAAAATAAAATAAAATAAAACTCAAATGTTTAGAGTTAAACATCAACACATCCAACACCAGATCCTTCATAAGTGACATTACAGGAGAAAGGTTTCAGATGGGTTAGTGTTAGGGCAGGGGTCTGCAACCTTTATTATCAAAAGAGCCATTTTGCACCCTCTTCCGCCAAAAAAAAAAAAATACTCTGGAGCTGCAAAAAATAACAGAACTTATAAACTTTTAAAAGTTTTAATCTTTTTTACATTTTATCTGTTACAACCACTGAATACAACAAACAGAAGTGCAGTGTGTCTTAAGGCCTATTTCAGACGAAAAAACAAACACTTTAGGAGCTTGGAAGGGAATCTGGAGTATGATTACTCCAAAAGTACACAGTAAAAGTAGTTCATAGTATATGTGCTAATAGTATATGAAGTACTAATACCAAATATACCAGATTCATGATGTACTTATTGGGAAAAATAATTTTATTCATCACTGAATTTAGTCTTAAAGCCTATTTCAGAATAAAAAACAATAACTTCTGTAGCTTGGAAGGGAATCTGTTGTAGGATTACCCTAAAAGTACACAGTACTCATACAGTCGTTCTATGAAAAGTATCGCTATTTATGGAAATGATTCTCTTCAAAACTCAACACTTCCTCCACAGTTCCCAGTTGTACTGCTCCATATTCTCCTGGAAAACGGACAGAATTACATAAGTAATATGCAAAGCTTTAAATAAAGTTCAACATCTTTCAAAAAATAAATAATATTTGGTTTTATGTCACAGAACTTACATTTGTGAATGAAAAAATTAGCAAGTAAGGGAAATACTCTGCTGAGGCTGATGACCCCCTGACCCAGACCCGGATCAGAAGAAAACGGTACGGTACGGATCCGGGACAACGTAAGGTGAGTGATCCCCATGCAGTTCTGTTTGAAATGCGGGATCCGTGCGTGAAACCACTTACACTGGTATCACTACTGCGGGTTCATGAACAGATTTTACAGGACACCTGGTCATCCCACGGACTTCTGTGACAGACAGCTGTCACAGACAGGAGGAGGGGCCTACGGAAGCCCGCAGGTGCGCGTCCCGGAGGCATGAGAGAGATGAAATGGATTTGACGATTTTCCTTTTTTTTTTTTTTTTTAAATCGTCGTAATTTAAAAATCTGATTTCGATTTAAAATCGATTAATCGTGCAGCCCTATGTAGCGCACAAGATAAACACTAGCGGCTGGCTTGGCCGCAGTAAAGGGAGCCGCAACAAGGAGGAAGAAGAGCCGCAGGTTACCGACCTGGGTTAGGGTAGGTCTGTGGTTAGGGTCTGTGGTTAGGGTTAGGGTCTGTGACATATGTCCTTTTTTATTACAGGCTCTGTAGAGGGTCAAGCTTTAGGATCAGGATTAGGGTTCGGGTCTGTAGAATGACTATCAAATGTCATTTCAGAGACCTTTCTGCTTCATTGGACAGATGTGACTCCTCAAAACCTCCAGTGCACACTAGTCGCTTTTCCATTGAACCTCAAATTGCACTAAATAGAACTTGGGCATAAAAACTGCATGCAAGAGGTGGTTTTTCGGGCGTAGCAAAATTGGTATATCACGCAAAACTGCAATGGAAAGACCTTTTTCCACAACAAGTCACGTGAATTAAAAAAAAAAAAAATGATGTTGGCAGATGTTTCAACAAGCAAAGAAGAGGAATTTTAAACCAAACATGGTGCGGTATGTGTGGACCCACCAGGAAACCCAATCATTTTTTAAATTTAGTACAGGATATAATAATAATGAATATATCTGTAAATCAATGTGGTATTTATATCTGTTGCCATGTTTATGGAATGACTTCTTGTGTCATCTTGCAATAATAAATAAACAAATCATCGCATTTGTGATTTAATGGAAAAACTGACATTATGTGCTTCTGTATTTTTTTTTTTTTTTTACATTTAGTAAATACGGGTAAAGTTTTGCAAATATGTCCAATGGAAAACAGACTACTGACTCCTTGTTTTTTTTTTTCGTTTTTTTTTTTTCTTTTTTCTCTTTTTTCCATTTTATTTGAACAATTGAACTGTATATATACATAATGATAAACATAAACAAAAAGAATAGAAAATTTCACAATTCACAAAATATTTTACATTTCAAATATAAATAAACACATGTAAGTAAAAGCATATTTAAAAAAAGAAGAAGAAGAAGAAGAAGAAGAAGAATGCTCGAGGTGTAAATAGAAATTATACAAATTAAATAAGATTATACACTTGACGTAGTTTTTTGGTTTTATTTGCTTTAGAATTTATGATGTTCCTCAAATTGTCTAAATAATTGGAAAAAGGGGCTTTAAAAACAGTAATGTTTGGACGTTGGTGTGCAAATGTGGTGCAATCAATGTGAAATTTGGCAAAAATTATCAAAAGGTTTATAATATATCTTTAATTTTATTCATTTTTACTGACTTCATGTTTCCCGCACTGACTTTCCTGAAACACGTGTGAAAGGAACCGGTCAGCTGACTGAATCCTGTCCCTTTAAACCCCGCCCCCTCCTCCGGTTCTTAATCCCCCCCCCCCCGCACCACCCCCTCCTCCATCCACCGTCTCTCCGTCGGTGTTAATCCGCCTCTCTCTGCAGTCATCATGGCGGAAATCAAAACGGGAATCTTCGCTAAAAACGTGCAGAAAAGGCTGAACCGAGCGCAGGAGAAGGTAAGACTGAGCACCGACCAAGTGTTAGTGATGATGATGATGATGATGATGATGAGGAGGAGGAGGAGGAGGAGGAGGAGGTGCAGCAGCAGCAGCTCTGGTCCTGATGGAGCTCCAGGCCGCTGCGCAGCCTCTGATCATCAGGGGTTTTTAACGTGTATTTCGACCCATATTTTGGGATGTTCACGTGCATGTGTTCGTATCAGCTGATTCAGGGTGTGATCGATCTGTGATCAGATGGAATTCAAACCTGTCTACTGATCAGAACAGCAGCAGGTCGTGCGGATTTTTAATGTGAATCGGATCACGTCGTGACGTCATATGTGTGGTGGAAAATGTCACATCTTTTTATTTGTTTATTTATTTATTGTTTATAAACCGTGATGAGGTGTTTTCCTGCCCCAAGGTCGGCGGGAGGGGGGCGGGGATACCCTGCCTTCGACGTGATTACGTCATATATGACGCCTGAGACTTTAACGTTATTTATAGAAGGAGATCTGCAGCCATCAAATAAAGCAAACCCCCCCAAAAATGACTAAATAAAAATAAATTAAATTAAGTAAAACAACCATCAGAACAAAATCCAGGTGATTCTATGTAGAACATGGAGTTAACTCGTGTTTTAATCCAAGTTAGTGCTCAGATGGAGTCAGTACGGGTCAGTATTTCCATGTGATGTTGTGAAGGTTGAATTCTTTTTTTCTCTTTATTGGTTGAGTTTCTGAATTAATTTTTCCTTTTGTTATTGTTTTGTTGTAAAGTCCAACATCGTCCAAACTGTTTAAAGTTTGACATGTAGCAACTGTAATGTGGTGTATGTGATAATTCATCGATGAATCAGTGAACCCGAGCAAAAAATGGGTTGGGGTTAGCCACAGGACATTTGGACTTGAACATATTGTCTCAGTTTGTTTGGATTTAGTGTTGAATCCAGACTCATATAGAGAACCTCAGCTTTAACTGTGAACATTGAAGACAGACATGAATATAACAGTAGATATGTCCGAAAACATCACACATGCATTTATAGACAGGAAGCTACATCTAAAAAATAGAAATTAGACATGTGATTTTGGAATTTTGACAGTATTCTGGTTGTGTTTAGAGTCCAGGACTTAAATAGAAGCAGTAAAACTAGATTCAAAGTCTTACCTCTGAACAGTTAAAATCTTTTAAAAACAGACCAAATCATCATTTATTTCATTCAACAAGTGTTTATTGATTTGTTGACTTGATTCTGGACTGTGTTGATGAACTTGTTGACTTGATTTTGGACTATGCTGATGGACTTGTTTTTTTTTCCCCCAGAATATTTTAATGGAAACAATGCAATACAAAACTTTTACAACAATTACAAAAATACAATTTACCATTTCCATTTCGCATATATACACAGTCAGAGAAAGAAAGGAAAAAAAAAACATAAAGAAACAAAAAACAAATGCAAAAACGCCCTAAAACCAACCCCCCACCTCAGCTCATCATGGCCAAAACAAAATACTGGTTATTTATGCAATAGTATATCCACTACAGGCACACAATCAGTTAGGTAGTATCTGTAGATTAGTAAAATAAGAAATAGATGGCTGCTATTTGTGGAAAAATGTGTCTGTACATCCTCTCAATGTGTATTTTATCTTTTCAAGTTTTACAAAAAAAGATGACATCTTTGAGCTGCTGGGAAGAAGAAGGATATTTATCAGCCTTCCAATGGAACAGTAGGGAACATCTGCCAGTAAGGAAGTGAAGGCTATAAGGTCTTACTGTGTCGGAGTAAGTGATAGTGAAGGGTCAGGAATCCCAAACACAGAAATCAGAGGACAAGGTTGGAGATTGACCCCCAGGACAGAAGACATGGTAGAAAAATAACCTGTCCAAAAACCCTTTAGCTCAGGACAAAGAAAAAACATGTGGCTAAGATGACAGGGAGAGCCATGGCATTTAACACATTTATCTTCCACTTCTGGATCCAGTTCTGATAACCGAGACTGAGAAGGATGCACCCTGTACAAGACCTTAAATTGAATAAGTCCAAGACGAGCACAAGAGAAAAGGAGAGAAGAGAAAAACCAACCTCAACACTGTTTGACAGTGTGCGTATAATGAAAAACCCAAAGTACAAAATATTGTCTCATTGTAAGATTAACATTCCAGCAGAACTAAGGTGGCTGCCTCAATAATACAAATCAAATCGCCACCTAATTCTTCCACCTACATGAGGTGGATACAGTAAAGTATGTGCAAATATAACCTTAAAAAAATTACTATAGACCCCAGTTCCTGTGCAAGTTGAAACAGAACATAAACTGAGGTAGTACTAATCTGATCTTAAGTACAAAAATGCAACACATAATGTGTCTTTGAAATATTATCATGAAAAAAAGCAAAAAAAAAAAAAAAAAAAAAACAATAAATAAAATAAGATATCTGCTATGTTCCAGCAATAGATATATTAATTTAATTAATGCAACAAATCCAAAAAACACTTATTATCGTACAGATGGATAACTAAGGCAAATAAATCCATAAAGCCAGAGCAAAAATTAACACAGAGACCTGAAGAAGCACAGGAGATCACTCAGAAGTTAAAGTTTTGACATATTTACTGGCTTCCTCCGCTGAAACAAAATCCTTCTCAACACCTTTAAATGTGATGTGGAGCCAAGCTGGATGGATTAGGACATACCGAAGCCTTCGATGCCTCGAAGTTGACACCTAACATCATTTAATGCAGCCCGAGCCTGGGCTACCTTGGCGGTGTGGTTAGGAAAGATTGAGATGGTCAGGCCTCTAACTTTGATCCGTTGGAGCTCTCTGGCGTAGGATGTCAACACAGTCACTGTAGTCGTGGAATCTGGACACAACGGCACAAGGAGGTTTGCCAGGCTGGGGTTTGGGTCAAAGGGTCCAGTGGGACCGGTCCAGGAGCGGCTCCTTCTCCATATCAAAAGCTTCCTTCAGTAAGGCGGCTACAGCAGCAGTGGAGCTGGTGTCAGGGCCCTCCAGTACATCCACGAACCTAATGTTATTACGTCGTGATCTGGACTCCAAATCTTCACATTTATTTTCCAGCTTGGCTACACTCACTGTGAGGCTCTTAGTAGTAGTTTTAATCTCAACGATGTCATTGGAGCACTCAGTGAGAGAGTGCTCCATCTCTCCAACTGTACCTTTTAGCTTGGACATCGTAGCATTGGTAGCAGCTTTATCATTAGTCAGCTGTGTCTTCACCACTAGCAGGTCGTTCTTGATAGTTGACAATGCATCCCCGAGAGTGTCCTGGAGTTCCCTTTTGAAAATCTTGGCAATATCTATCCCCAGCACAGCCAGCAGCTCGAGCTTAAGGGCATCCATGTCAGGATTAGCCTGCAGAGAAGCAACTTGTGCGGGAACAGACGGCTCACTTGAGGATGTTGTCGCAACTGGAGGAACAGTCCTCAGCCGAGTCTGAATAGTATTGTGAGTTTTAGAGTTGTTTCTGGACATTTTACTCAGACCAGAGTTGAACCTTCCCACCATAAAGTATTAAGACTTAAGATGAAACAAAATACATGATCTAAAACGCAGATGAATAACACTTTTAAACGAAATCGGCAGGAGCCTCTAAACACATGTCTTACTCCATTAAGGCTCAGCAGCCCCCCCCCCCTCCCCCCATGGACTTATTGACTTGATTCTGGACTGTGTTGATGGACTTGTTGACTTGATTCTGGACTGTGCTGTTTCCTTCAGGTCAGTCTGAGGAGCTGAAACCCAAACATATGATCTGAGTCTGAATAATTGAAGAGGTGATCGTGTGTCTCAGCTGTTTCAGTTGATCGGTTCCTGAATCGTCTCTCTTTTAGTGTCCGCTTGTTTCTTTAATCTGTACCTTAATGTGAAGATGTAAAGTCTTCCTGTTTAGCACATTGTCTGTTGTGTTTGTGAAGAACCACATTAAACCCACACGATTAAAATGTCTGCGCACACGGCAAACTTTAAATCTGTGTCATTTTATGACTTAACAGGTTTTGCAGAAACTTGGAAAAGCAGACGAGACTAAAGATGAGCAGTTTGAACAAGTGGTCATCAACTTCAGGAGACAAGAGGTAAAAACAGAAGTACAGTGATGACTCAACCCACGTCTGTTTTTTCACAGTGAAATGAAATTTTAGTTTAGTGTTATCTTGAAAAATGAATGAACAAATGATGCACGGTGGGCTGATCTTTCACCCTATTTCTGGTAACACAAAGCTGTGGAGTCTTCACTTCTTCGTTCACAGAGTTGTGTCTGACTGTGTTTTTAACTCATGATTTTGTGTTGTTATTATTATTGTTAATTATTATTGTACCTTTGGTGTTCAGTCGGAGGGCTCCAGGCTGCAGAGGGAAATGAAGTCCTACATGGCTGCCATTAAAGGTCAGAACACATCCACACATCACTTTCCTTCTTTATTTAATCACTTTTTTCATTCATCAGATGATGTAGTTTGATCAGTATTTCAGTTCCATGTCAGCAGATCAGGGTTTGTCTCTGCTTTTCTTTAACTTTGTTTGATTAACAAGACAATGAAAATCTTTCTAATCCCAAGTATGGGATCATGTACAACGCAGCCTTCTGCTGGTTTCCTGCTTTTACTTCACTAATGTAAGTTAATCTGTTTCTTAGAGTTAGGGTTAGGGTGGGTACTGTTAGGGTTAGGAACAGGGTTAGGGTGAGTACTGTTAGGGTTAGGAACAGGGTTAGGGTGAGTACTGTTAGGGTTAGGAACAGGGTTAGGGTGAGTACTGTTAGGGTTAGGAACAGGGTCAGGGTTAGTACTGTTAGGGTTAGGAACAGAGTCAGGGTTAGAGTTAGTACTGTTAGGGTTAGGAACAGGGTTAGGGTGAGTACTGTTAGGGTTAGGAACAGGGTTAGGGTGAGTACTGTTAGGGTTAGGAACAGGGTTAGGGTGAGTACTGTTAGGGTTAGGAACAGGGTTAGGGTGAGTACTGTTAGGGTTAGGAACAGGGTTAGGGTGAGTACTGTTAGGGTTAGGAACAGGGTTAGGGTGAGTACTGTTAGGGTTAGGAACAGGTTAGGGTGAGTACTGTTAGGGTTAGGAACAGGGTTAGGGTGAGTACTGTTAGGGTTAGGAACAGGGTCAGGGTTAGTACTGTTAGGGTTAGGAACAGGGTCAGGGTTAGTACTGTTAGGGTTAGGAACAGGGTCAGGGTTAGTACTGTTAGGGTTAGGAACAGAGTCAGGGTTAGAGTTAGTACTGTTAGGGTTAGGAACAGGGTTAGGGTGAGTACTGTTAGGGTTAGGAACAGGGTTAGGGTGAGTACTGTTAGGGTTAGGAACAGGGTTAGGGTGAGTACTGTTAGGGTTAGGAACAGGGTTAGGGTGAGTACTGTTAGGGTTAGGAACAGGGTTAGGGTGAGTACTGTTAGGGTTAGGAACAGGGTTAGGGTGAGTACTGTTAGGGTTAGGAACAGGGTTAGGGTGAGTACTGTTAGGGTTAGGAACAGGGTTAGGGTGAGTACTGTTAGGGTTAGGAACAGGGTCAGGGTTAGTACTGTTAGGGTTAGGAACAGGGTCAGGGTTAGTACTGTTAGGGTTAGGAACAGAGTCAGGGTTAGTACTGTTAGGGTTAGGACCAGAGTCAGGGTTAGAGTTAGTACTGTTAGGGTTAGGAACAGAGTCAGGGTTAGAGTTAGTACTGTTAGGGTTAGGAATAGGGTCAGGGTCAGGGTTAGTACTGTTAGGGTTAGGAACAGAGTCAGGGTTAGAGTTAGTACTGTTAGGGTTAGGAATAGGGTCAGGGTCAGGGTTAGTACTGTTAGGGTTAGGAACAGAGTCAGGGTTAGTACTGTTAGGATTAGGAACAGGGTCAGGGTTAGGGTGAGTACTGTTAGGGTTAGGGTCAGGGTTAGGGTGAGTACTGTTAGGGTTAGGAACAGGGTCAGGGTTAGTACTGTTAGGGTTAGGAACAGAGTCAGGGTTAGGGTGAGTACTGTTAGGGTTAGGGTCAGGGTTAGGGTGAGTACTGTTAGGGTTAGGAATAGGGTCAGGGTTAGAGTTAGTGCTGTTTTACTAAAGTCTGCTCTGGTACAGTGTAGTTTAACCATCATTGAATTTTTTACTTTTCATGTGATTTTTTTTTTTTCTAGTTTGACTGACGCTGAATTCCCTGAACAGCCATTGTCATTAACATGTGTGCATTTCAGTATATTTTGTCAGGTGATGCGATGACCAATAAAGAATAAAGTGGCTCCAGGTTAACTACACCATTTAATAACCACTTAAATAGGTTACACATAATTGTAATTGTTTCTGTTCATTTGACTCAAAGTCATTTATGGTTGTTTTTCTTTCCTCTTGTTATTTAAATGTGAACAGTATGTTTCAGATTGGTCTAGTAAAATAAATTCATCCTGGAGCCTAGATAAGTTTACGTGGTCGAGTAGAACCTAATCACCACAGCTTCAGTAAATACTAACCTTTGATTACAATCAGAATCGAACCCATAAACTCATGACATAAATACACTGAGTGAATGTAGAGGCAGTGAGAAGGACTGGACTAACCCTAACCCTAACCCTAACCCTAACCCTCCATCCAGCTGATGGACAGTTACCACCAACCATGGTAAAGCTCAGAGTTCAACTGTGCTGTTGTTGTTTAGGAATGCAGCAGGCCTCCATCAACCTGAGTCAGTCTTTGCATGAAGTCTATGAACCCGACTGGCATGGCAGGGATGACGTGATGAGCATCGGGAAGGTACATATTCACCCATGATCATGGATGGAAAATGACAGAATCAAAGTAGAACTCGCACAAAAGAAATGAGGGTTTTTCCCTTAAAACACAGATTTCACAAATGATAGATTTACAGTAATACCATGAACCCCTTCTGACCAACCACAGAACTGACTGACCCCAACCCTAACCCTGACCCACCACAGGCCCTTGGTGCACCAGCCCTAACCCGAATTAGCCCATCCCCATACCTCTGGGCCAAATCCCAATTCACCCCTTGGCCCTACCCCTTACCCCGACCCTCCATTTTGTGCATTCACGTGAAAGGGTAGGGGTGCCCAATTCTCAATGAGTTGGAGGGGAAGGGCTAAGGGGGAGGGCTGTTTGGCCTTCAAAACAGAGATTTTTCAGGACCACACTACAAATGGAGGAGTATGAGAAATCTCCCATAATTCTTTTTGAATCATCGGCAAGTTGGAGCTAAACACGGCAAAAAAGTGCAGCAGTGTGATGAAACAAAAACAAATTTACGTATTTTCTTCATAAACAACTTAATCATTTGATCGACCGTTTAATGCCTTTTATGGATCGCATTTCTGCGGTTTGCGGTTGATAGCCACAAAAAGATGCCCAAAGCCCATGGAACAGAGACAGTTACAGCTGCTGACGACACAGAGAATTATTTTGGAAACGAAGTTGTCGCATCTGTTTATAGTGGCAGCGATGACTGCTGATGATGTAACAGGTCTGGAAGGGTTGGACCATTTCATATGGGAATGTTTCGACCCCTACCCCTTTCAACTCTGTTTCAAGGAGTAGGGCCAAGGGGGGAATTGGGATTGGGCCCTGGTCTTGATGGTCATTTGGACATCAGGGTTAGGGTTATCATCAGTTACCTGGGTATAGCGTCATGTCCTCATCATTTGCTGTATCTACACATATTCATAATTAATAACAGATTATTGTGTTACTTTGGACTTAAAACCTTTCTCTGTTGTAAGAACCTGTTGTTGTTGCTGTCCTGCAGGACTGTGATGCATTGTGGGAAGACTTCCATAACAAAGTGGTGGACTCCACTCTTCTGAACCTTGACGCCTACCTTCAGCAGTTTCCTGACCTCAAGGTTTCACTGTGATTCACAACAGTCTATCTGTGTATCTCTATCAGTGTATCTATTTGTACTAATTTTTGTCCATTTTGTCCACAGACCCGTGTGGCGAAGAGAAGCCGGAAGCTCATCGACTACGACAGTGCTCGGCATCATGTGGAAACTCTGCAAGCATCTGGGATGAAGAACGACCGCAAGATGATGAAGGTCAGCTGTTCCAGGGTTCAGGTTCGAAGATGGGATCTGAATCCAGATAAACCCTAAACTGGTTTTGTTTTTACACCTGGTATTTTTAAAGCATTCTTGTTCTGCTCATTGAGGTTGGATGTGTTGTCCTGCCATGGCAGCTCATAGGTAACCAGTGAATGCTTAGTATTAGTCATGGGTCAGAGGCCAGAGGAGAATGATGATGTAGGTACAGGTGTGAATACGCCATATGCGTGGTGTTAGGGTTAAGGGTTTAGGGCTAACCCTAACTCCGGTGGTCCGGTCCAGTCCAGTCATGGCACCTTGCATGGATGTGTTTTTCCTTATCTGGATAACCCTAACTTTGGATAATCCTAACCCTGGATCAAGGTTATTATCGTTAACAGAAACTAACAAAATGACGAAAACTAGAATTGTAAAAACATTTTCGTTAACTGAAATAAATAAAAAAATGTAATTAAAAGAAAAAAATGATAATTATCTGAAACTGTATTGTGCACTTACAAAACTAACTAAAACGTATAAAAATTATGGATAAAATTCCCTTAGTTTTCGTCTTTGTCAACGTCGGATTGATATAAAATCAATTTGTTTCCCTCAAGCAATTTTATCTCCTGGCACCATATGATATTTAAGGGTCCGTCACTTGTGTTCACTTGGGGTTTCCAGTTGTCTTCTGGTCCCCACTCTACATGGAAACATGGAGACTAAAGTTGGGAGAAAGCAGCAGAGTCCTGTCTGGGATTTATTTGAATACAACGGAGAAGAAGAGAAAAGATATTAAAAAAACTAAACTAAAACTAAGCATTTAGAAAATAACAAAAACTAATAAAAACTAGCAAACCTGCTCTAAAAATGAATTAAAGCTATCTGAATTAGAGAAAAAAAGTCAAAACTAAATAAAACTAAACTATAATGAAAAATCCAAAACCATTAGAACCTCTCCTGGATAACCCTAACCTGGAGACCTGTCCAAGGTGAACCCCATCTTCCCCTGGAGAAAGGCTCCAGACCTTCTGCCACCCTACAAATGCTGAAGCAGTTAGTTGATCAAATGAAAATGAACAGTATTTATACAGAATAAAAATTCTAAAAACCAAACTATAATCTGCTTCTAACCCTAACCCTAAGCCTAACCCTCAAACATCTGTGTGTGTTTTCAGGCAGAGGAGGAGCTGAAAAAGGCCCAGAGGGTGTTTGATGAGCTGAATGCTGGTCTGCAGGATGAGCTGCCGACTCTGTGGGACAAGTGAGTCACATGACAAACATACCTGAATGCAGGGTGCATTTTGGGAAAGAATTCTATGTCTGAGCAGACTTCACCTTCAATGGTCACCTGTAGTGGTCACAGGTTTTCCAGGGCCTTTATTTTATAGCTTTTCTTGGGATAGGGTTAGGGGGTTAACCTTAACCCAAGAAAAGCCATAAATTAAAGGTTAGGGTTTGGGTTAACCCCCTAACTGTAACCCAAGAAAAGCTATATAATAATAATAATAATAATAATAATAATAATAATAATAATAATAATAATAATAATGTTAGAATCTGGGTTAGGGTTAAGAGGTTAACCCTAACTCTAACCCTGATTCTAACCCTGACCTTAACCCCCTGATCCTAACCCTAGGTGAAGTTGCAGAGGTGGCCTTTAGGGTTAGGGTTAGGGTTGGGGTAATGGTTAAACCACTGAGAGTCCATTTATGGTGTTTCTGTCCTCAGTTTCCCTGGTTTATCTCCATATATATTTAACCTTTATTTTACCTGGAAGTCCCTTGATATTGGATCTTCTTTGTAAAGGAGACCTGTCCATGTAATTAAAACATTATTAGTTTAGGTATTATATATTGATATGTAGAGAGAGAACTGTGAGGCTTTGTGAAAACAGCGTTCATCATCATGTATCATGTAATTTATTGTATAGTGTCCTTGAGTGCCAAGAAAGGCGCCTATAAATAAAATGTATTAATTAATTAGAGATGTACATACCAGAAAAAATGTCCCCCATTCCCACAAGATATCACACCCAGATAATATGTGAATAAAAGATGCCATGTATCGTTTGAAAGGTTGGTTTAGTTTGGTTTGGGGAGCAGTGCTGTATCACAGATGGCGTGTTCTGATTCTGCAGCCGAGTCGGGTTCTACATCAACACCTACAAGAGTGTGACATCTCTGGAGGCCAGGTTTCACCGAGAGATTTCTGTGGTCAGTGTGTTTGTGTGTTCATTCCACTCAATCTATGTCATGTGGCTTTTATGCATGTTTTTGTTTTAATGTATTTATTTATGTATGTCACAGCCCAACCAAAAATAATATAAATTCACACAGTTTCACTGGATCAGCGTTAGCTCCGATGACAGAACACATAATGTAAAGTCAAAACATTTATCTCTGTCCATAGTTTCAGTAATATTCATCCAGATCTTCTATTGATGATGTTGAGTCAAAGTCTTCTCCAAACTCAGTCCAGATCCTCAAAGCAGTTCCGGTCTGGACTCTGTGGTTCTGGTCTGGACTCTGTGGTTCTGATCTGGACTCTGTGGTTCTGGTCTGGACTCTGTGGTTCTGATCTGGACTCTGTAGTTCTGATCTGGACTGTGGTTTTGGTCGGATCCTGATGAATCCTGGTGTTGTCGTCTCTGAATAGGAAGTTCAGATCTGCTCATTCAATTCACTCAGGTTGAACCTACACCAGACCAACTGAGCCAATCTCTCAGTTTTTCCTCACCACTGTCACCAGTCACAAGTGTTTGCTCCTGGAGGTTTCTGTTGGTTTCTGTAAATTGGCTTGAGAGTCTGGTTTCGACTGGCTCTATATGTGAAGTGTCATGAGAAAACTTTTGTAATGATTTGGCGCTATATAAATAAAATTTGATTGACTGATTGACATCAGAACACTGTAGGCATTAAGCATGATGGGTAATCAGCTCCTCCACCTCTCTTCTCTGGGACAGGGTCAGTCTGGACTCATCAGACCATATGACTTTTTTCTGTTGAAGCACAGTCCAATCTTTAACTTCTCATTCTGCAAAACAACCATCAGTTTTTTTGAACATATTCACTGCATCAGTTGAAGATAAAGTGAATATGTTCTAACCCTAACCCTTAAAGACCTGCATCAGCAGGAAGATATTAATTACTGCCATTAAATCCAGTCAGGCTTTGTATAAAGGATACAAAACATAGACTTTGTGTTTTTGACTCCAGGGTCTTCCATCGGTGTTGTCAAATGTACAGTAATGACCCAGTAATTATTCAGTAATTATCCAGTAATTACACCATTACTGCTGGGTTTTACCATGGCGCCTTGTGCCTTGCCGCCATACCATACGTTTCATCCAAAACAATCATCACTGTCGCATTAGTCTTATTATACATGTGTATAATATATAATAGGCCAGGACAAATGCCCCCCCCCCCCCCCCCCGAGATTACACACCACCACACCAAGAGATCAATTCCACAGGAAACACTGAATTACCAGTAGTAATTATGCTGTTTTTTGTACAGTTTTATCCTTGTAGAGACAATCCCAGATGTATAATAACTGGACAACTTAGTGATCTGGTGTCATGTTGGGATAATGAACTTGTCTTTGATTATTTTTGCTGTCGTCCAGTGTTTCATGACTTCATACCATTTTCTAATCTGTCATAACTGACTTCCTTCAGCTCTGTAAACAGCTGTATGAAGTGATGACAAAGCTTGGAGAGCAGCACTCAGACAAAATGTTCACCATCCAAGGAGCTCCCAGGTAAGATGGACTTGAGGACTGGTTGAACTTCACTGCATTTGCTCCAGTATTTTTGGTTTCGTCCATCCTCAGATTCTTCTTCATTTCATCATCTGTGGTCATTTCTGTCTGGTCTCTCAGTGATTCAGGACCGCTGCGACTCGCTCGAACTCCGTCACCGCCGGACGATGAAAGTCCACCTGAGAGTCCAGATGCCAGCTCCAATCACATGCTCCGGCCCGTCTCACCTGGACCACCTCGGCCCAAGTCGCCCTCACAGGTAAACATGACCCATTACAGGTTCACCGCGGTGGTTTCTGGTTGCATTTCTGATTGGAAATCTTTCCAAAACTTATGTTGTAACAGACCCATCACACCACGTGTTGTGAATATAAGTGACTCAGAACATTTGTGATAATTGCTGGTAGTAGCTACTTAACATATTTATTGATTAAGCGTCTATATCAGGCTATTTGATAAATACATTACAGTTCTTTTTCTAATGAAAGCCTGAGACAAACAATAGGTCTAGTCCAAAATAAAGCAAACATGAGATTGTACAGGGATAACAACAGCACAGAGCCATCGCACATAGACTGAACCTCCAGAAACCAGAGAAAATGACAAGAAAATGAATGAGTTATACCCTAACTCTAACCCTAACCCTTGGGTTTCAGTTGTAACTGAAGAAATTAGTGAAATCAATCGAATATGACGTTAGTGGTCAGGAAGAGCGTGTTTAATTATTAGACCATGTTTGAGCAGTAGAAGGATAAAGGTTTCGGATCAGGGTTTGAAGGATGTTGGGTGTGTTCTATAGTTGCAGACCACACTTTATTTGCAGGAGAATTTATAAAAAATATTTTGTTAGTTCTGCAGTGACAGGACATTAGCTCCATCTTCATCTGAGTAAAATCTACCTAGAGTCCTTTAATTCAGGTTGTTGCTGTTGCTAAGATGCAGTGTATGACCACTGTTAAAGCTGGAATAAGTTTAGCAGCAGAAGATGTGATTGTCTTCGTCTGATTGTTAATTTTGATGAAGACTCTGTTGTCTTCGTCTGATTGTTCAGTCTGATGCCAAACTTCTCAGTAACTCTCTGTGGCTGTTTTTCTTTTCTGCACACTTTTGTCTGTTATTGGTGAGTGAATATATAAAACAGCTTTGGTCTCCTGTTTGTGTTCCTGTATCTGTTCAGTGAATAAATTAATCCAGTATTGTTATTTACAATAATACAATACTAACCCAACTAGTGTCTGTCCGTCTGCAGGTGGTGACCTCTAGGTGTCAGTCTTAGCCTTCTGTAGCCTCCATGTTTGTCAAATAGATTTGGACAAATATGTGTATGCTTGTGAAGTGAGATGTTTCTAAAATACTGGTCCCTAACCCTAAACACTGGTCCCTAACCCTAACCCTGTGTCATCCCAGTGTCACTGTAGAATTAGAGCAGATTTTAAAACTTCACAGATTATCATTCTGGTGGTCATTGGTTCTGTTCATGGGATAAACAGACATGCGTAAGTCTAACCCCAACCCTAATCGGAACCCTAAGTGTAACTCTAACCCTGTTCATGAGATGTGACAGAGCGGTGGTGAACACCATGAAGCTGGTTGAACATTCAGGAAGGAGTGAATAGTAACTCTCAAACCCTAACCATAACACGAACCATAACCCTAACCTGAACCCTAACTGTAATCCTAACCTGAACCCGAACCCTAAACCGAGGCCCAATCCAAATTCAGCCTTGGCCCTCCCCTTTACCCCTACCCCTTGCACTTGGCATTTGAAATGGAGTTGCAAGGGGTAGGGGTTGAAACATTCCCCTATGAAATGGTCCAACCCTTCCATGCCACTATGAACAGATGCGACAGTGTTGTTTGTTACAGAATTCCCCATGTCGTCAGCAGCTGTGTCCGTCTCTGTTCCATGGGCTTTGGGCATCTTTTTGCTTCTATCAACCGCAAACCGTAGAAATGCGACCTATAACACATTGAAACAGCATTAAATGGCCGATCAAATGATTAAGTTGTTTACAACGAAAATACGTACATTTGTGTGTTTCTTTCATCACACTGCTGCACTTTTGTGCTGTGTTTACCTCCATTATGCCAATGATTCAAACAGAATTACGGGAAATTTCTCATACCCTTCTATTCGTAGTGTGGTCCTGAAAAGTCTCAGTTTGGAGGGCCAAACAGCCCTCCCCCTTAGCCCTTCCCCTCTGAGTCATCGAGAACAACCCTACCCCATCCTGTGAATGTGCAACGGGTTGAGGGGGGAGGGGCCAAGGGATGAATTGGGATTGGCCCCTTGTCTCACCCTAATCCTAACCCTAACCCTAGCCTAGTGTTTCTCAGCAGGGGCAGTATCGCCCCTCAGGGGGTGTTGGGACAATGTCAAGGGGCATTTTAAAAGAGAAGGCTGAGAGGGGGGGCGCTCAGGCACAAATGGGGGGTGTTAGTCACTGTTATTCATTACAGTGTATAAGTATCTACAGTATATCTGAACAAACTTTGGATTTGGGTATGGATTTGAGGTGTGATTAGAAAAATCAGTGTTGCTTATGCTCTTAATGGCGCAATCTGTCAAACCTCCCCCCGTCATACAGAATGAGGTCCATTGTGTAACAGAGGCAAAGGCAAAATACACCTACTGAGCTATATAACCCACCCCGTCCTCTGCAAACAGGTCAGTTCCAAAACAGCATTGAACACTGCCCCCCCCCCCCCCATTGCATATATTTCTGGGGGATGGTAGGGGGTGGCATCAGGAGGCTCATGATGACGTTAGTGGGCGTTTGTTCAAAAAAGGTTGTGAACCACTGCCCTAGCCTAACGCAAATCCTAACCCTTGCATGACCCCCTAACCTGAACCTGAACCCGAACCATAACGCTAACCCGAGCCCTAACCTTACTCTAATCCTAACCCTAACCTGAACCCGAACCCAGTGTTTGGGACTGGATGACTACAGGGAACCGGTGTTGTAGAAAATATCATGGACCATCAAAACAGTGTTGTTTCATGTTGTAGCTGTTTGTGTTGGATGTGCTGATGTTTGTCACACTCATTTATCATGTGTCTTCATCATGCTTATGTCTTGTGTCGTGTCGTGTCATGGTAAGTAACCATGGCAACTATGTAAACATGTGATAGGTCTGCTCTAGTGCTGTAATGCAGTCACATGTGCTATTCATCACCCTCTGTTGTAGAAGGCCAAGACTTTTTAAAGAATTACTGATGATTTATAGGAAATCTAAACATGTCATATGCACAGACATACAGACGGGTGACAGATTAAAACCCTAACCCTAACCCTAAACCTATCCCTAACAGGTGACAGATTAGCCTCCTCAGACCCAGCTCTGGGTTTTCTGTCCAACTTTGTGGACAAGAGTTTCACAAGTTTATACAAAAAAATAAAGAAAAGAAAACTGTCCACCTCAAAGGACATTCCATAAAAATTTTAAAAACTGCATCTGAAAAAACTGTTGCATCATGATGTTTCTAATATAGGCACTTATTTAATAAAAAACAAAAAAGCTTGTACTTTGCTGACATTTCCTGGGTCTTAGGAGGTTAAGGCTCTAACCCTAAACCCATAAGTAAGATGGATCAACACCACTCTGATAAAACATACTCCATCATTTTTTTGTGGTGATGCAGAGGTTGTTATGATCTGAAGAAACACTGGAGCTCAGAAAAAAGCTCAAAAATGAGATTCTCACCTTAGAATTGAATCATTCTCTCAGTTATTTCTGAATAAGATGAATGTAAAAGAGGAAAAACTGTGATCTGCCTGAATGTTCAGATCAAGTGCATCATCGTTTAAGTTAAAGGATTAAGTTAAAATGAACAAAAATATGAGGTCTTGTTCATCTGTATTTTTTTAATTTCCAGCAGCAGCAGCAGCAATTATTATTATTATTATTGTTATTATTATCATCATCTGTTATTCTTACTGGAAAGGTACACAGCCAAGCCAAAAAAAAAGTCTTCCATGCCATATTTGACTCCACCCCCTTTGGTTCTGTTTCCAGGACACATTCACTGTCACATCTTTTTACCCACATAATGCTTATGTCGTGTCACAATAAGGTTGATAATATTTGTTCCATACATAGTTGCATTAATTTGCGAATATTGGTGATGGAGAATCGGACTGCTGCATCAAGTCTTCATCACATCCCAGATTAGAGTCTGGATGTTATGGAGGTCTAATCCATGTGTAAATGATGTCTCATTCACCCTGAACCATTCTGTCACAAATCTGATGATCCAGACACTTGACGCAATCCCACCCTGCAGAGACCTAACCCTAACCCTAACCCTAACCCTATCCCTATCTGCAACTGGGACCCAGCTGAAACATATCACCCTCTAACTCCATACAGACTGACCCCCCCTCCCCCAGCTATATCCCCAGATCACTACAGGCATATTTACACACCTGGACCAACACCTCTACACCAAAGTTATTATCATTAACAAAAACTAATGAAATGATGAAAACTAGAATTGTAAAAACATTTTCATTAACTGAAATAAATAATAACTACAATTAAAAGAAAAAACTGAAACTATTGTGTGCTTACAAAACGAACTAAAACGTATAAAAATTATGGATAAAATTCCCTTAGTTTTCGTCTTTGTCAGTGTCAGATTGATGTAAAATCGATTTGTTTCCCTCAAGCAATTTTATCTCCTGGCACCATATGATACTTAACGGTCCGTCACTTGTGGTTTCCAGTCGTCTTCTGGTCCCCACTCTACCTGGAAACACGGAGACTAAAGTTGGGAGAAAGCAGCAGAGTCCTGTCTGGGATTTATTTGAATACGACGGAGAAGAAGAGAAGAGATACAGAAAAACTAAATTAATACTAAAACTAAGCATTTAGAAAATAACAAAAACTAATAAAAACTAGCAAACCTGCTCTAAAAACAAATTTAAACTAACTGAATTAGAGAAAAGAAAGTCAAAACTACATAAAACTAAACTATAATGAAAAATCCAAAACTATTAGAACTTTGCTCTACATCCATCCAGGACCTCCTTTTTATGCTGCTGTTTTGGGTTTGTTTTTTTTTTTTGGAAAGATATTTATGCCGTCAGGGTTTTTCTTTTATATTTGTTGTCTTTTTTTTTTTTTCTCTTTTATATACATTATTTATACTTTTTATGGCACCTAGGACGATTGCGCTTTTCAATTTCGTTGTACCTGTGCAGTGACAAAGACATTCTATTCTATTCTATTCGATTTGATTCGATTCTATAATCATCAAAGCTGATGATAAGGGCTCCAAGATTGTAATCATGGACATTCATCAGTACATCTTGGAAGCGCATTGGCAAATGTCAAGCACGCTGCACTACAGACCAACTGGTACATCCCTCCAACCATATACAAAAGAAAAAATCCACAGATTAACTGAACAGTTAGACATAGATAAATCCATATACCACAAACAACTTACTTTTCTCTGTGGACCAGAAAAACCCACACCCCACATCTTCTACCACTTCCCCAAAATACATAAAAATCCTGAGTAGTGGACTGTCCCCTTTGAAGTTCCCCCAGGCCGCCCCATCGTCTCTGATTGCAACTGGATTTCCTATAATGTTTCCATTTACATCGACCCCTTCCTGAACCCCCTCTCCACAAGTCACCCTAGCTATCTGAAGGGCATCTATGACTTCCTAGCTAAGATCAGGCCCATGGTGGTTCCCAACCACACCTTCCTCTTCACCTTAGATGTACACAGCTTATACACTAACATTGACTCATTAGCCGGACTCAATGCCATTAGAAATGTTTTTCACACATACCCAGATCCAGATCGCCCAGACACCACACTTTTACAGCTCATGGAAATCTGCCTCACCCACAATGAGTTTGAATTTGACAGTAAAACCGACCTCCAAATTCATGTAACCACCATGGGCCAAAAATTTGCTCCATCTTACACCAATATCTACATGAGTGAGTGGGAGCGAGAGGCTCCGACCTAACCCTAACCCTGATGATCTGGATGAATCTAACCCTAACCCTGATGATCCAGATCAATCTATCCCTAAACCCTAACCCTCAGTGTTTAACACTAACCCTATGAGCTTGATATATTGCTGCTTTAGTTTGCTCTCTTTGACGTAGAGTTTGTTAATTACGTTTAGTTTTTCACTATGTTGTTGTGTGTTCATCACTGGTCTTGTTCTGCAGCTGAGAAAGGGTCCACCTGTGCCTCCACCTCCGAAGGTCACTCCTACTAAAGAGGTGGCAGAGGATCAGATCATCGACCTGTTTGGAGGAGAGTTCCTTCCTGCACCCTCACCTTCACAGGTAATTAGTGTTAGGCTAACCTTAACCCTGCACTAACCCCACATTATCCATAACCCTACACTAACCCTACACTAACCCTAACCCTACACTAACCCTACACTAACCCTACACTAACCCTAACCCTACACAAATCCTACACTAACCCTACACTAACCCTAACCCTACACTAATCCTACACTAACCCTACACTAACCCTAACCCTACACTAATCCTACACTAACCCTACACTAACCCTAACCCTACACTAATCCTACACTAACCCTACACTAACCCTAACCCTACACTAATCCTACACTAACCCTACACTAACCCTAACCCTACACTAATCCTACATTATCGCTAATCTTACACTAACCCTACACTAACCCTAAACCAGGAGAACACACCGATTACATGTAATCAGTGTGTTCTCCTGATATGTAAATCAACAGATAACTATTAAATACCAGTGACAAGCATTACAACATTTAGGTGACACTAAACTACGTAGTAATCAATTACATTTATATGCACTAACTCATATTTAAATTTAATTACTTTTGAGAGAATTAAGCCTTAGCTATTGTTTATTAGTCATGTTCAGTAGGTTGTACAACACTGTTCGTGATGACATTGACACTAATTGTTTTCTTAAATATCACCTGTAAAAGTAGTGTGAAAGATTTATGGACTATTGTAAATGTGGGACACTTTATTATTCTTTGACATGAACCACTAAATGTTTGTAGCTCCTTAAGCCTGGTTACTCCCAGTACCCTAAACCGGTACCCTACCCTGGTACCAGTGGCAATTTCTCATAGACTGCAAGGGAAGCCCGGCTTCCCCTAAAATTATGAAAATTAAATGGTTAAATATGTACGGTTGTGTTGACATTTTATTGACTACAAATGTGTTAGAGCATGTTCATCTCACAGATGAGTTCGATCAGAATCAGCTTTATCACAAATCAACAAACGTGATGTTGTTCACTTCTCATACATTCCCGTTGCACTGTTTTCTCCTCCATCTCTGCTCAGTGCATTTGTCCGTAGACTGTGTCCGTCTCTGGGCTTCAATGGGACTGAGTGGAACAGTTTTTTTCATTGCCTCAAAACTGGACGGTAATTGGATAAATGCCACGATGTTGTCCCGCCCCCAGACGCCGGGCGTCTCTGGGGGTGAATGGAGCTGTGGGCGGAGCTCGGCCAGGTTGGACGCCAGAATCCCACATGCTGATTGGAGGATCAGTCGAAAGGCTGAATCCCGTTTGATTGACAGCTATTTTGAGATCTCCTCCTTCACTGACACAGTTCAGTTTAATACTGTCGCACATTCTGCTGTGAAATCAGAGAAACCACTACGAAATTACTCGTTCATTTCTTGCACTGTAAATAAAACACACTCATTGGACTTCCTTGTTTCAATTTAACATAATTTCAGCGTTTTCTTGTTTCAGTTACATAATTTAATCATTTCTTGTTCAAGTTTAATATCGTTTTGTAGATAGTTAAATCAATCAAACTGTCGGCTAGGTCGGAGTGAAAGGAGCATCTCTTGTTTATAAAGGCTGAAGTCCTACACCCACAACACAATGGGCCAAGGTCGTCTAAGCAGAGAGGACACTGGTCCAGTCCCTGGAAAAGACGCCTACTTGATATGATAAGGTCACTGACCATTTTCTGAAAAAGGAACGAAGGGCTGAATTTATGTTTAAATAACTTGACAATTTTTTTTGATGTAAGCCGACAATGTGCTTCCCCTGTCTGAAGGACAAGCAGCCACCACTGCCTGGTACTCCTAAGCCCGGTTACTCCCAGTACCCTAAACCGGTACCCTAACCTGGTACCCCTAAACCTATCCCTAGCAAGGCACCCTGACTCTAACCCAGTACCCTAAACCCAATACAGTACCCTAACCGGCTACCCTAACCTGGTACCCTAACCCGGTCCCCTAACCTGGGGGCATCTGGTGTTCCCTCTGTGTTGCCATGGTAACGCTATGTGACACTTGTACCAACAACCATACACATTCTATGGCCGTTTCTCAATACCAAGAATGCAGAGTACGGTCTTGTGAACTTGGTGAGTATGGACTTGGTAAGAACAGCCTCAGAAAATGTACTTCCTAAGAAAGCAAGTCTATCTGTAATTGGAATGGCTGCGTACTTGTGAACTTTCCTCCCTGTGTCTGCTGTATTTGCTCCATCTGCTCCCTAAAGTATTTCCCTCAAATCACCACAATGTCACTGATATGATTTCAATACATTTGTACTAGTAATTACATGTCATTTATATATTTTGTATATTTTTCAAAACTGTAATACATTTCGTCAGTTCAGCCGAGCACAGCCTCCCGGGTCCCGGCTGAAATGGTGGGCTCCCGGTCGAGCCGGCATGAACTACATCTTGGGAATCATTTCTCAGCCAAGTCTACACGAGTCACCAACCAACGCATCCTTGGTTTAAGCTAGCTGACAAGAACAACATCAGGGCATTCCATGCGTTCTTGGTTTATACGAACTTGCAATTGGAACAGTATTTGGGCCACGACTGATGACGTTTCACTAGAACGCAAGAACGGAAGAACAGACAAGAACGCGTATCGAGAAACAGCCTTTAGACCATAGTCTGTACAATGTACTAAAGTGACTTTGATAAGAATGGTGGTCTACAGATACAAACTCCCAACCCACTGATAATTACTGTAAATATATCACAGCTGACTGTGAAACCAGTGTCCAATGCCGCATTTCCACTACGCTGTACAGACTCGACTCGACTCGGCCTTTTTGCGTTTCCATTACAAAAACGGACCAGGAATCTGGCACCTGGTACTAGTTTTTGGTATCACCTCTGCCGAGGTTCCAGGACTGGGGACCAGATACTAAAAGGTGACGTGTGAACACTGCAGATCACTGATTGGTCAGACAGTCGTCTCTGTAACCCACCGTTTTACAAAGAACAGATGTGGAAGTTTACAGTAAATCTGTCGGTAGGTTAATCCACATGATGACAGCCTGTAAAACTACACCGTGGTCGGAGGAGATTCAGTCTTTGGTGGCCGACGTAAAAATTCAGCATGAGCTTGACAAGACAACACACAATGAACAAGTTTATCAATAACTCTGAGCAGACGACACAGAAGTAACGCGCCGCATCGCTATGACGTCCAGGTACTGTAAAGTCGGTAGTATCCTGTAATGGAAACGGTCTCCAGGAATAGGACCTGGTACCAGAGTTGAGCTGAGTCGAGTCGAGCCGGTTCCATGTAGTGGAAACACAGCACAAGTGTCACAGGTCTACACTAACCCTGCCCTGACTCTTGTGTCTGTCTTATCATCCACAGCCCAATGAAAGACCAGGGGAATCTCTGCTTGACCTGGACTTTGACGCTTTTCAGCCTGATGAAAGTGTTTCACCGATCCCACAGGTCAGAAGAAAACCAAGCTGTAGACCACACACGGAACTACCCTGACCCTTCTGTATGGATCAGATTTTATTGGTCTCACAGCCTTGGTCAATTCTGCTCTTTTCCCTAATTGTTGGATCATTTATGATTTTGTTATAATGTTCAGTTTTTATGGGTGTCAAATAATGCAAAGAAAACCAACAGCTCATATTCATTTGTACCAACATATTTCTAATACTTGAACAAGTTCTCAGGTGTAAATGTTTGGTGGAGGAACCAGAACTTTCAGAACCATTTTCCACTCTGTTGGTACCTGCCCAATGCCACTCCTGGAACTAAAATGCAGGATTCCACTTAAGAAGTTCTGCTCAACTTATCTATTAATTTTAAAATATTTTAAAATAAATTTGTAGCTTTATCACTGCTTTTTCCAGTCTTAGTGTAAATTTCACAGACATTACAACAAACATTGATATCTTTTGGGTCTGGGTTGAGCTCTTCCACTGAATAGATGCTTTGAGGATCGTGATTCTGATCAGGTAATGTAGAACCTGATACGATGATGAACTAATGGTGATATCAGTATAAAGGTTTTTGAGCATAATACGACCACTCAAAGGAATGATTAGTAAATATGTTTGGTCTTTGTGGTGGTAAAAGGATGTTTGAACATGTGCTCTACCTTTTCAGACAGCTGTACCGTGGGATATGTGGTCGGTGAGTAAAGTCTAAAATATCAGACAGTACTGACAGGTTGAGAGTGAATAGTAATGAGTAATCACCGTGGTTACCTGATGATTACAGACTAACCTTTGGTTTGTTTTGGTTTTTTTCCTCCCCTTTTTTTCAGGCAAACGCTCAGGCAGCCGAGCCTGTAAGTACTCCTCATTTCTCATCATTACTAAGTCTTAATTTCACTGATAGAGACCCCCATGATCAGTTGGTTTTGGTTTCACAGAAAACACATTACAGATATTTTATGGTACCTTTAAGCTTTTTTTTTTTTTTTAACATAAATATCTTATTTTTGTCTGTGAAGCCTGTATAATGCCAAATAAAATCCATGATCAAATCAAATGACTCTTACAACAGAAAAGTGACAGACTGTAGATGGAACCAATCCCAGGAATGTCAGAAAGAAGGCCTGTGTGTAGTTTCTGTCCATGTTCTAACCTTCCAGTTGGAACAGTCACACCAATCAGAGCTCTTAGACCAGGGGCAGGCCACTCCAGTCCTCGAGGACCGGTATCCTGCATGTGAATAGATCAGGGGTGTCCAATCCTGGTCCTCGAGAGCTACTATCCTACATGTTTTAGATGTATCCCTCTTACAACACACTTGATTCGAAGGATAAGCCTATCGTCAAGCTCTGCAGAAGACTGATAATGACCGTCAGGTGTGCTGGAAACATCTGAAACAGGGCTGTCAAACTCATTTTAGTTCACGGACCAGATTCAGCTAAATCTGATCTGCAGTGGGCCGAACCAGTAAAATGATAACATAATAATATAGAAATAATGTCAACTCCAAACTTTTCTCTTTGTTTTAGAGTGAAAAAGTTAATTTACATTATGAAAAGGTTTACATCTACAAACGTTCCTTTCAAAAGATGTGAATAACATGAACAAACTGAAAAAATAAGTATAATTTTAACAATATTCTGCCTCAGTTTATCATTTACACATGTACATTATAACGTACAGATCACAGTGGATCTACAAACACACAAAACATTTAATAACAGACAGAATATTATTAAAATTGTACTTACTTCTCTTAAGACATTTCAGGTTATTCACATTTTTTGCAAAATTATACTTTGTTTTAGTGTAAATACAAGAAAATATTTATATTTACAAAGAGAAACATTTGGAGTTGTCATTATTTATATGTTATTATGATAGTATGATAGTATTTTACTGGTCTGACCCACTTGAGATTGAATTGGTCTGAATGTGGAACCTGAACTAAAAGGACTGTTAATATTTTAGTGTAATTTTTACATTTCACAAATTCATCCCAAGGGCCGGACTGGACCCTTTGGGGGGCCAGATTTGGCCCCCGGGATGCATGTTTGACACCTGTGATCTAAAACAGGCAGGATAGTAGCTCGCGAGGACCTGGATTGGGCACCCCTGTTTTAGATATTTCCCTCTCCCAGCACACCTGGTTCAATTAATGATCAGCTCATTATCTAGCTCTGCAGAAGCCTGATAATGATGCAATGGCTTCCAGGTGTGATGGAAGAGGCAAACATCTAAAACATGCAGGATACCGGCCCTTGACGACTGGAGTTGCCTACCCCTGTCTTTGACCTTTGATACTAGTCAGACTTGTAGGGATTACCAAACTTAAAGCTGCATTTTCCAAGCAGGATGGAGAGGGCGGCTTCGTTGCTGACTGGTCTGCAGATTTTGGTTCAGTGAGAGCCAATGAAGACTCGGTTTCACCTGCTGAGGCCCCGGCTGTAGAGCTGGACGGGACCCAGGCAGACAAACCAGGCGGTGAAGACGAGGTTAGCCGCTGGGAACTCAGTTGTCCCAAAACCCCCAACCTCCAAACAGGTGCAGGGAGTAGCGATGAGGCAGAGTCAGGGCAGGACCAACGTAGACAGTCCACCCCAGGACTCATATTCACCAACGAGTATGGGGAACAGATCCAGGACAGCACCAAGGACGGGAGGGACAAGTGGTCCAGGTCTCCGGACGGGTCTGGCTCAGAATATGAGACAGCTGAGGAATGGTGTGATGGAGCCCAGGGAGGAGGCTGGGCCAGTGCTGATGATGAACTCTGTGATGAGAGAGAAGGTCAGCTAAAGGACATGGAGGCGGAGCTCGTAGAAGGTCCAGCCAATGGGGTCGCAGCAGATTGGCCTCAAACAGCAGAAGGAACCCCACAGAAGAGGGAGGTCATGGAAAGAAATGCAAATTCAAATGTTCTGACTGAAACACAGGGAGGGGGTGCGTTTGATTCTGATCCTTTTGCTGAAACACAGGGAGGGGGTGCGTTCGATTCTGATCCTTCAGCTGAAACACAGGGAGGGGGTGCGTTTGATTCTGATCCTTCAGCTGAAACACAGGGAGGGGGTGCGTTTGATTCTGATCCTTCAGCTGAAACACAGGGAGGAGGTGCGTTTGATTCTGATCCTTTAGCTGAAACACAGGGAGGGGGTGCGTTTGATTCTGATCCTTCAGCTGAAACACAGGGAGGGGGTGCGTTTGATTCTGATCCTTCAGCTGAAACACAGGGAGGGGGTGCGTTTGATTCTGATCCTTCAGCTGAAACACAGGGAGGGGTGCGTTTGATTCTGATCCTTCAGCTGAAACACAGGGAGGGGGTGCGTTTGATTCTGATCCTTTTGCTGAAACACATGGAGGAGGTGCGTTTGATTCTGATCCTTTTGCTGAGACACATGGAGGAGGTGCGTTTGATTCTGATCCTTTTGCTGAAACACAGGGAGGAGGTGCGTTTGATTCTGATCCTTCAGCTGAAATACAGGGAGGAGGTGCGTTTGATTCTGATCCTTTTGCTGAAACACATGGAGGAGGTGCGTTTGATTCTGATCCTTTTGCTGAGACACAGGGAGGAGGTGCGTTTGATTCTGATCCTTTTGCTGAGACACAGGGAGGAGGTGCGTTTGATTCTGATCCTTTTGCTGAAACACAGGGAGGAGGTACGTTTGATTCTGGTCCTTCAGCTGAAACACAGGGAGGAGGTGCGTTTGATTCTGATCCTTTTGCCGAATCACAGGGAGGAGGTACGTTTGATTCTGGTCCTTCAGCTGAAACACAGGGAGGAGGTGCGTTTGATTCTGATCCTTTTGCTGAAACACAGGGAGGAGGTACGTTTGATTCTGATCCTTTTGCTGAAACACAGGGAGGAGGTGCGTTTGATTCTGATCCTTTTGCTGAAACACAGGGAGGAGGTGCGTTTGATTCTGATCCTTTTGCTGAATTGCAGGGAAGAGGTGCGTTTGATTCTGGTCCTTCAGCTGAAACACAGGGAGTAGGTGCGTTTGATTCTGATCCTTTTGCTGAATTACAAGGAGAAGGTGCGTTAAATTCTGATCCTTCTGCTGAAACACAGGGAGGAGGTGCGTTTGATTCTGATCCTTTTGCTGAATTGCAGGGAAGAGGTGCATTTGATTCTGCTCCTTCAGCTGGAGGTGTAGCTGAAGCACAGGTTCCAAGTGCGTTGGACCTGTTTGCTCAGACCTCTGGTGAGGGCGGTGTAGGTGTTGGTCCTGGGTGGGATGTAGACCCCTTTGCTAACAGTTTTCCAGCAGCCTCTTCACAATCTGCGGTTCCTGCCACCAACACATCTGGCACAACAGGAGAAGGAACAAGAGATGTAAACATTCCCAGAATTCACAGAGATCCAGAAAATTCTGACATGTCTGAAGATGAGGCTGCAAACCGGAGATTTGGAAAGTTGTACCAAGAGCTAGATACAGAGAAGGAAGAGGTACTTGACTTCTCTTGTAAATCCAGTTGATTAGCATAGAATAGATCAGAAATTAGTGGACGTCCCCTTTCCTTTTTCTTCCCGTCCCACAGAATGAACAACATGAAACCTCACCTGGATCCCAACCTGAACTCCTTCAGATGCTCTTCTTCTTGCTTGCTTTGTCTGTTTGACCATGTCATACTTTTTCATTTTAGACTCAGAATGTGTCAAGTCTTCTAACAAATGTCTTTGATCTTTCACATAGGTGACCAATGCATTCAATGGATTTTCACAGGTAAATGGACCTCCTAGACTTAAAGGTGCGGGAGACTTTTGTGACCAGTTTTTCATCAAATCTGTCCAACCTCAGTCATATCCTCAGTATCATGAATCTGTAAGTCTGTCTGTCATTACTCAGCTGAATCTCTTCCATCATGGTGAACAGTTTCTTAGTTCCATCCACCAGAAACAAACCATGTGTTTACAAACGGAGTCAGGAGGTCACTCGGGCTTCTGAGGAATTTTGTTGTGACGTGCATTGTGGGAAACGAAGGCTGGCACTGCTGCCTGACAGCGGCAGCGCAACCATATGATACTATATGGATGAAACAAACACGTGCGGAAACGGCTGAAACAGCTGGAGGAATATGCATAGAGGGGAGGGAGCTCCTGCCGTTTCCGCGTTGTGACTGTAGCTGCTGCCAGGCGGCTGCGCAAACCTCCGTTTCCCACAATGCATGTCGTGACAAAATTCCAAAAATGCCTGAGTTACCTCCTGGCTCTGTTTGTAAACACATGGTTTGTTTCTGGTGGATGGAACTAAGAAACTGTTCACTGTAATGGAAGAGATTCAGGTGAGTAATGACAGACAGACTTACAGATTCATGAAACTGAGGATATGACTGAGGTTGAACAGATTTGATGAAAAACTGGTCACGAAAGTCTCCCGCACCTTTAAATAATGACCTATTGACCATAAACACTGACATCTCTTATTTACTGTCACAGGAATTGACTGTAGCAGCTCCTATAATATTTAATAATCTGAAGTCCATGATGTGACTAGTTGTTCTTTGCTCAGACTCAGACATGCAGCAAAGACATGGGTTAGAGTTAGTGGATGAACAACAACCTTGTTTCTACATCCAGATGGAAAGCCTTTAGTTATTGTATTGTTGAAACTAAAGCAGAGTCAGTGTGTCTGCATTGAAGTCTTTGAATTACAAAATAAATAGACCAATGAATTTTGTTGTGCCTTCACTATCTACAGCGACAAATTTGACAACAGAGAGCAGAGTTTTAACATATAAAACACATAAAACTAGAAAAGCACTTGGAGAGTGCAGACCTCCGCCAAGGCAGATCTGCCCCCCCCCCCATCACCACCAAAATGTAATAATTTGTTCCTTGTGCCAGTATCAACATTTCCTGAAAATTTCATGAAAATCCGTCCATAACTTTTTGAGTTATCTTGCTAACAAACAAACAGACAAACAAACCCTGGCAAAAACATAACCTCCTTGGCGGAGGTAACAAAAGAAACTATTAATGTATGTTGAACGTTTGTCTTGATGCCTGACTGATGAGAATCTAACCATAACTCCACTCCTAACCCTGACCCTAACTCATCTGGCTCTTCTGTCTCCATTTTCTTTCAAATATAAATCATGCACCCCAAAGGACGCAGCAGCTCCATCTTTTTTTGCGGATTTTGATAAAATGGTGAGTGTGCACATTTAAAGTCTTATCCAACTGTTTGCTTTGACTTTGTTTGCCGTTTATTTGTATTAACTGGAACTTTGCGCATAAATTCACTGATTAAATTTAGATTAATTTGTTTATTCATTTCCTGATCAATTTGACCTTCGAGTTGTCGGGTCGTGGGGGTGGAGCCTATCCCAGTTAGCACTGGGCAAAGACAAGGCTCACCCTGGACATGTGGCCAAATGAACAGACTTTGGAGAAAATATTTCATTTGACACGCATGATTAAGTGTTAGTGGCTGAATGATCTTTGCATTATTTTTCCAGGGTACATCTGCCTTGGTTGTCTTTATCGTTTGTGTCTGTTCTGTGGTTGGTGATAGCAGTTGTAAACATGTATGTGTTTGTGTATTTGTGTTATTGAGCACAGACAGAATAAGGTGGTTTCCATACAGTGTAGTGATGTCGACTGTTCTGTCCACAGTAAGGATACTGGACAGAACAGTGAGTTTTTTTCTCTGGTGTTTCTCTCATCCACACACAAAGAAGGTGGTTCGTCACTAAAACTGACGTTAGAAAACAAGTTAGCCCTAACTCTGACCCTAACCCTAAACAAGTTAGCCATAACCCTAACCCTGACCCTAGCCCTCAGACCTGCAGTTGATGACAGATGGACACATGTACCAGTGTCCTGGTGAAATCTGTACCATATACAGAATAACCCTAACTCTTAAGACTCAAGATGTGATGGCGACTTAACTTTATGACAGACCGGAACCTCCACAACTACTGAATATAGAATTATGGGACCATCTACATTGTCCACCAGTCACTGGTTGCCTCAGTATTTGGAGTGGTTTGGAGAGTTAGGGTAAGGATTTGGGTTAGTTTAAGGCTCAAAGTTTTGTGCACAGAACCTTTATTTGAATTGAGGTGGAAAATTGATATTTACAAGAATATCCACATGTTCACCGTAATGTAGATAGGACATAATTTGTACATACTCTGCTATGAAAATCATTTACGTAAAATGGAAATTACTAACCAGAAAAATTTTAATAGAATAACATTTAAGCCTTTAAAATGTTTGAACATTTTATGAACTTACTTTTTGAATATTTGGCAAAAGAATGAAGTTAACACGGATTCAAATGAGATCCAAGAACCAACTGAAGAAAAAGAGAAGCCTCCAACTCCACCTACTGCTAAGGGGGAGGAGCCTATCGCACCACCTGCCGCTGAGGGGGTGGAGCCTATAGCATCACCTTCCACTGACAAGGTGGACCCTATAGCACCACCTGCCATTGAGGAGGTGGAGCCTATACCACAATCAACTGGAGATGGAGGAGAGGGTTCAGGCAGCCCCAAGGAAGAAAAGCCTGCAGTGAGTGAAAAAGTGAATCCATTGTACTGTTGTCATCACCATCATCATCATCATCATCATCAATTTCATCATCATCAATTTCATCATCATCCAGTGGTGTTCCAGCCATTCACACTGACTTTGGTTTGTTTGTTTGGTTGGCTCAGTTGATAGAGTGGGTCATCCAATAACCGAAGGGTTGGTGGTTTGAATCCCGCTCCGTCCATGTGCTGTTGTGTCCTTGGGCAAGACACTTCACCCTCCTTGCCTCCAGTGCTGCTACTCACACTGGTGTATGAATGTGTATGAATGTTTGGTGGTGGTCGGAGGGGCCACAGGCGTAGATTTTCAGCCACACTTCCGTCAGTCTGCCCCAGGACAGCTGTGGATACAGATGTAGTTTACCACCACCAGAGGGAGAATGTGAGAGCGAATGAATAATGGATCCACCGTACGCGCTTTGACTATGTGTTCATAGAAAAGCGCTATATAAATCTAATCCATTGTTTGTGGAAAGCTGCTGTATGTGTTAATGTTCATTATTTTAGTAGAAAAGGCAAATGTTTCCTTCATTATTATTATTATTTGGGTTAGTGATGAAGAAGCTTTTGCTTTAGACTACTCCTTTTTGAACTAAATGTGGATATTATGTAAGTTCATGTATTTATTCATTGTTGTACATGTTTAAAATAAAGATTTCATTCATTCATTCATTCACCACTTAGCCACAGCCTGACCATAAACAACTGTTAGAATCGTTCCACCACGAGCTATTTAAGGATAACCAACCTTAACCCAAACATTAACCAGTCTAACCCTCTAACACAGGGCTGTCAAACTCATTTCAGTTCAGTTCCACATACAGCCTAATATGATCTAAAGTGGGCCGGACCAGTAAAATAATTTAAATAATAGGATAAGAACTGATAAATAATGTCAACTCCAAATTTTTTTTCTCTGTTTTTGAGTGAAAAAAGTCAAATTCCGTAATGAAAAGGTTTACATCTACGAACTGTACTTGGACATAACATAAACAAATATGAAGTATGTGGAAATGTGCCAATATTCTGCCTGTTACTAAATGTTGTGTGTATTTGTAGATCCACTGTGATCTGTAAGTTATGATGCACATGTATAAATGATAAACTAAGGTGTAATGTTGTTCAAATTTCATTTATTTTTCTCAAGAATTTTCAGGTGAGTCACATTTTTTGTAAAAGGTTAGTCTGTAAATGTAAATATTTTTGTGTAACCTTTTTTTTTTTTTACACTACAACAAAGAAAAAATTGTAGTTTTCATTATTTATAGGTTATTTTGATAATATTTTACTGGTTCTGACCCACTTTAGGTTGAATTGACCTAAAATGATTCAAACATCCTTGATTGTTTATATCATCAGTGTAATTTCTGTATTTCACAAATTCATCCCAGGGGCCAGATTGGACCCTTTGGCGGGCTGGTTTTGGCCCCCGGGCCGCATGTTTGACATCTTTGCTCTAATACTAACCCTACCAACCCTTCCTGTTTAAGGATAACCTCAGCTCTAACCCACCCTAAGCCTGTTCAAGGTTAACCCACCCTTACCCTCTTTAACAATAAACCTAACCCTGTTTAAGGTTAGCCCACTCTAACCTTAACCAATGTTTTGTTTCATCTAGTCCACAGTGGGGTCTCCAGTTGATGTTGCAGTGTTGGACAGAGCAGACGTCAATGAGGTAAGCATGTTATTACATTCATTACTCTGTCAATTTAAGTTGTGATTGTTCTAATACAGTTTTTCAACCTTGGGGTCGGGACCCCATGTGGGGTCACCTGGAATTCAAAAGGGGTTGCCTGAAATTTCTGGTAATTGGAAAAAAAAAAGAAAAACCTTACTTATAAAAAATATATGGTGAGTTGACAGAGACAATCCCAGTCCATAAAAGACAAACTGTGAGTCTGAAACTGCAGCACTGTGGTTCTGTTTATCTGTCAAATGTTCATTGTGGTCGGTTTCAGATGCTGCAGCTCTTTCATAATTCATAGTTTGAGTTCTTGTTTGTTCAGTATTAATTGTCCTCCTTGTAAATCACAGCTGGACTGACTGTACAGATCCTGACCAAGGAAAATCAAATTCTCACTTTGTGCAGTAATCTACACCTGGATCTACTGCCTCCGCCCATAATAATATACATTATATAGACTAAATGTCCTCTAAAATTAACCTGTATTTGAAACACGGTATAGCAAACTATTACAGGATCAAAAATAAATTAATTTTAGCAAAAAAAAAAAAGGTCTCCATTTTGAATGTCTGGGGTCGCCAGAAATTTGTGATATTAAAATGGGGTCAGGAGACAAACAAGGTTGGGAACCACTGGTCTAATAGTCATAGTCAACAGACTAATGAAGCTTATTTATCACATTTTTAGGTCAATGCATAGTTATAATAGTAAATACTTATCTCTAAATATCAATACTCCTCTGGATTTCATATATTTCCTGGTTTATTTTAAAGGAATAAACCGAGCATGTTTAATGTCAACAGCTGTGCATTGCCATAAAATGTGGTTGTTTGTGTTAAATGAAAGACTGCAATGACCAAGTAATTTATGTTGAATCCTAGAATCCTCCTGATGAAGAAGCCAAAACATGTGAGAGTGAAGCAGCTCCGTCAGTACGTATTCATCACACTACTAACGATCAGTCTATAAGAGCAAATGAGTTATTAAAAGAAACTGATCTCAAACAGTCATGAAATCTTTCTAAAATGTCAGAAATCACCCTGGAGGAAGAAAAAAAAAAATCCTGGTTTGCACTTTGCAGCTAGCCACCAGGGGGCGCTAGAGCTACCACAGCGTTTGGCCATATATACAGTCTTATATTCATACTGGAAATCAATCAAACCCTCACAAATATTTGTTGGTGTTTAATGTGAATATTTGATTTTCATTTAACAGATGTTAATGATGGAAAACTGCTGACTATTAAATACCACATTAAAGGATCAAACAGATGGTCCATGTTTAATTTTATGTATGTTTTGTGTTGCAGGAAACGGTTTCAGCTCCAGATGAAAGAAAAGAGAGTCCAGTGACTGAGACCTCGGTAAATGATACATCCTGATTTATGAATAGCCTTTTTTGTTTTTTCTTTTCTTTCGTTGTTGTTGTTGTTCTGAGCCGTTTTGTTCTACATGTGCTCTAACGAGTATTGTTTCTTATTTATTTATTTATTTATTTATTTCGAACATGCAAAGAAACAAAATAAAACAAAACAAAATAAAACATTTATATGAACAGAATCTATCTTCAAGCACATACAAGTCTGAATTTTGCATGGTCGAAAAGGATGAGGAAGAAGTATAAACTTATTTACTTTTGCTTTTACTTGTGCTTTTACACCTTTATCACTAACTTAATACAAGAATCAAACAATACAGTTTTCTAATTTTAGCATCAAACCACAACAAATACATAATGCAGTGACTGAATTATAAACAACAAAATGTTCATGTTGGTACAGTCATACAAACAGACTCAACAATTCAACAGTTTTCTTCAATAATTACAGCAGATTTATCAATACAACATCATCCATAAACAAACAGGCCTCACTGTCATTATTAAACAGTGTACCTCTCAAGAATCATTTTTTATAACTTTTTTTAAACTGAATTATGTTTGATATTTGTTTTATCTCCACACACAATTTGTTCCACAATTTTACTCCACAGATGCTGATACAGAAACTTTTTAATGTAGTGCGTACTTTATGAATCTTTAAATTAAATTTTCCCTGGAAATCATAGCCTCCCTCTCTTTCACAAAACATTTCTTGAATATTACGCAGCAGTAAGTTATTCTTTGCTTTATACATTATTTGAATAGTTTTGAATTCCACAAGGTCAATGAGTTTTAAAGTTAAGTTTTAGATTTTAAAAATAGTGGATTTGTGTGTTCACCAAAACCAACATTGTGAACGATTCTTATTGCTCTTTTTTGCAGTAGAAAAAGTCTTTGTAATGAACTTGTATATGTGTTTCCCCATTTAGTGACATTTACATACTTATTTGTCCTGGCAGAACCACAGACTGTGGAAGAGTATAGTAGAGAGGAGTAACCCTAGCCCTGTTCCTGTTCCTGTTCCTAACCCTAACCCTTTAGATCTAGGGTACTATTGTGATGATGTGTCTCTTCTAAATATTGTATAAATATGTGTCATAAAGAAAACAGCTGTCTAACCCTTTCATGCATAGTGGTCACTACAGTGGACAGTTCTTCTCCAGCTGTTCTCTTGTATATTCATGGGTTTTGTTGTTTTAGTTCCATATCAGCCAACACAGTGGACGCTCATGCATCATCCCATACACTGCAGTTCATACCATTACTGTAACTTTGCTGTTCTAGATAAACCTGATCTGCACTAACAGGTTTGAGTGTAAATCAAGTGCTTGTTATTGTTATTAAACTGTAATTAACAGGTTGTTTGTTTGTTTGTTTGTTTGTTTGTTTGTTTTTTAAACAAAATGGTTTCTTTTTTGCATATTATCTCCATGAAGTGAGTAATGACCTGTATTAGTGTATGTTAAAATGTGAGAAAACATCAGATTAGCTGCATTAAAAATGTTTTTATTTGATAGTTTTCACACAGTATATCAGTAAATATGTTTCTTTGCTTCAAAAATTAAATGCATGGTGTCCAGCTGATTGGATATTTTTGCAACTCCATGAAAAATAGGTTAATAAAAAATGTCAGTCGCATTGTTTGTTTATGCCTAGAGGAATAAAAACATTCAGGAAAAAAAAACTTAATTAAGGCTCTCATAATTCATGCATGAAAGGGCTAAGGAGTTTCATGTTTTCTAGGAGAAAATGCCGATCCCATCTGTTGTCATTGAGCCGGCATCCAGTAACGAAGGGGACGACGACCGAGACGCTGACATCATCTCTCCGACCGCTGTCAGTGACAACGGGGTTTCAGCCGTGAACCAGACCGTCAAACACATGAGTCCATCTGGTGGAGTTTCAGCACTGCCAGACGACTTCCTGTATAAGGTGTGCTTTTACTGCAGACTCTTCAGCTCTCAGCCAGTCCAGCCTAAGTGGCCCTAACCCTAACCTGTCCTCCTACAGGTTGAGACCATGCATGACTTTGAGGCAGCGAATTCAGATGAGCTGGAACTGAAGCGAGGTGACATCGTGTTGGTTGTTCCTACTGCTTCTGTAGAAGATCAGGTGAGAACGCTTCCCTTGAGTTTTTCAGATTGAGGTTTATTAAATGTTGTGTAGATGAACTCCCAGTGTCGCCTTTTACTGAAGGTTACAGTACTTTAACAGTTTCCTCGGAGTTCTGGACGTAGGAAACTACCACTCACGTCTCGTACAGAGTCTACATCACAGGTGTCAAACATGCGGCCTGGGGGCCAAATCCGGCCTGCCAGAGTCCAGTCCAGCCCATGGGATGAATTTGTGAAATGCAAAAATTACACTAAGATGTTAACAATCCTTTTAGTTCAGGTTCCACATTCAGACCAAGGGACTCTATGCACAGCCCCACTACTTGCTGAATTTCAGGTGGCTCCTTTATTTCCTGTCTTTCATTATTGGACACACTGAATAATTGAGGTGTGCCTGCTACTTCTTATTGTGACTACTGATTAATTAGGCACACCTGGATTAATCAGTGTGTCCAATAATGAAAGACAGGAAATAAAGGAGCCACCTGAAAGCCACGGAAGTAGTGGGGCTGTGCATAGAGTCCTTTCAATCTCCAGTGGGTCAGAACCAGTCAAATACTATCATGATAACATATAAAAAAATGACAACTCCAATTTTTTCTCTTTGTAAATGTATATATTTTTGTTTTTACACTAAAACAAAGCATAATTTCACAAAAAATCTGAATAACCTGAACAAATATGAACAACCTGAAATGTCTTAAGAGAGGTAGGTACAATTTTAACAATATTCTGTCTGTTAAGACATGTTTTGTGTGTTTGTAGATCCACTGTGATCTGTAAGTTCTAATGTAGATGTGTAAATGATAAACTGAGGCGGAATATTGTTACAATTACACTTATTTTTTCAGTTTGTTCATGTTATTCACATCTTTTCTGGATGTAAACCTTTTCATAATGTAAATTTACTTTTTTCACTCTAAAACAGAGAAGAGTTTGGAGTTGACATTAATAATATATAATAATAACCTAATAATAACCTAATAATATATTATTAGGTTATTATTATTATTTTTTGTCATTTAAGTTTTTATTGAAACTTTTTATACATATTTGACAAAACAATAAAAATGAAAAACGAACAAATCAACATTGCTTGGGTACATTATACCTATTTCAACACATTTTTATCCAGTCTTTCCATCATTCTTTGCTCTGTAAACAGTCCATTTATTCCACTTTTTGTCCATTTGTGCTTCCTGTTGTCGCACTCTATGAGTCACCCTTTCCATTCCATCAATGATTTCAATCCACTGGTCCTTTGTTGGTGGTCCCCAGTTCCTTGTAATAGCTTTTCTGCAAGCCACGGAAAGTATCTTAACCAAGTGTATGTCATTTCCCACTACATTTCCATCAGAATTTAGGTAATTGTTTTATTGGTTTGGTCCACTTCAGATCAAATTTAGCTGAATGTGGAACTGAACTAACATGACTCTGACACTCCTGGTCTACAGGGGTTGGACAAAATAATGGAAACACCTTCTATGATGCCACAATGTTAGGTGTTTCCATTATTTTGTCCAACCCCTGTACATTATAAGGGTTAGACCATGAACCCTGACCCTAACCCTACATTACAGGGTTTAGACTAGTGTTTCTCAACAGAGGCGGTACCAACCCCCAGGGGGCATTGGGACATCTTCAGGGGGTGTTTGGAAGGAGAAAACTGAGAGGGGGGCGCTCAGGCACAAATCGGGGGGTGTTAGTCACTGTTGTACATTACATACAAAAAGAGGATTATATCAACATCCTGGATAACAACGTGAAAGTGCTGAGAAACTCCAGACTGGTCCTGACTGGACATCCCAGCAGAACACTGACCACCCAAGCATATCACCAAAGTAGTGCAGCAGTGGTTCAAGGACATGACCCAGTCCAAGTCCAGACCTAAATCATATAGAGAATCTGTGGATGGAGCTGAAGACCACAGTGATGGGTTGGAGACTATCCAACTGGACCCAACTGGAGGCTTTGGACCAGGAAGAGTGGACCACCATCCCACAGGAGACAGAAGACAGTCTGTGGACACTAACAGAAAAGTGGACCACCCTAACCCTTATAATGTAGACTGTGTACCGGAGGGTTACGGTTAGGGTTCATGGTCTAACCCAGGGGTGTTCAACCTGCGGCTCCGGAGCCTCATGCGTCTCTTCATCCTCCTTGTAGTGGCTCCTCCCTTTACTGTGGTCAAACCAGCCGCTAGTGTTTTTCTTGTGCACTACTCATTCGACAGTTATTGTAGATGAGCTGCATGGAGCGAATGTGCCTTCAACAACATAAGTAAGGGCTCATTTATGCTCTACATTAAAGACACAGGCGGACGGACGGAGGGTTCTGTCTGTCCTTTGTATTTTACTCACGGAATTCTGTCCGTTTTCCGCGAGCTTGTGGATGTGAACCCAGACGGAGAATATGGAGCAGTACAGCTGGGAACTGTGGAGGAAGTGTTGAGTTTGGAAGAGAATCCTTTCCATAAATAGCGATACTTTTCATAGAGCGACTGTATGAGTATGAGTACTGTGTACTTTTAGGGTAATCCTACAACAGATTCCCTTCCAAGATACAAAAGTGTTCGTTTTTTTCGTCTGAAATTGGCTTTAAGACTAAATTCAATGATGAATAAAATTAATTTTTCCAATAAGTACCTTGTGAATTTGGTGTTTTTGGTATTAGTACTTCATATACTATTTGCACAAATACTATGAACTACTTTTACTGTGTACTTTTAGAGTAATCATACTCCAGAATCCATTCCACACTGCACTTCTGTTTGTTGTATTCAGTGTTTGTAACAGCTAAAATGTAAAAAAAAGATGAAAACTTCTAAAAGTTTTTAAGCTCTGTTATTTTTTGTGGCTCCAAACTATTTTTTTTGGCAGAAGAGGGAGCAAAATGGCTCTGACTGATAATAAAGGTAGCAGACCCCTGGTCTAACCCTTATTATGTAGACTGTACCAGAGGGTTAGGGTCAATTCTGATGTATTAAAATTAGGGCTGGGCAAGTTAACGCGTTATTACCGCATTAACGCATTCATTAAATAACGCTGACAATTTTTAAAAAATCTCCCGTTAATGCCGTTCTGCCTTTCAAGCAACTCTTTGTTCCTTTATACATACGGACTGTTATTTTGAAACTCATGCTTTTATTTTGGTGCTCCACACGCACTAGAACCAAGCACTGGTGCTGGTGTAGCTGAGAGGAGAAAAGCCAGCGAACTTTCCGAGAAATGCTGAATCAAATTTTGTGTAACTCCTGCAAAAGCATTGCCTGTATGTGTCAATCATTCTGTTGTTTGCTAAATAATTTCACATGCAAACGTGCCGTTAGAAACATGTTTATGACGTTATTTTGGATGTGTTTATTGCAATGTGTTAACACGTTTAAGTTAATTCGTTTATGCTAGTAGTCGGAGATGGGTTGCTAATTCTTTATCCAGGCTCATGTTAAGTTTATGTAAATTCATTGGTTGTGTTTAGGTATAATATGCCAGCCTTTGAACTAACCTTTACTTATTTACGATGTGATTAGCTCAATGCTAACTTGAATGGGAAAATCCATAGACACGCTAACGATTAGCATTTATAGATCAATTTAAAATTTACGTCTTTTTATCCAGCAACAAAGGTTCACATCAGATATTTTATACTATTCATTCTGACAACAACTGAACATAAAATACTCACAGGCAAACGTTTTTGGGGCCATACAAACAGAGTGAAAGAAACGTGTCTGTTAGTTCCTTCTTATGTCCGAACTGACTACGGTAACACCGAAAGGACAAAACATATGTTAGTGCAAGTTATTCTGACCACTAGAGGGCCCCCTTTGTATGCTTTTAACAACTGAACATCACATATTATTGGGCTTATTAGTATTAGTACTTATTAGTGGGCTTAAGACTCCTGTCAATCACTCACAAGTGGAAATAAACTGGTGTGGACATAAACATGGAGAAAAGTAGCGGTCTTTTACATGGACATTTTCATTTTAAATGTCTTCAGATGGTGGGGTTGAGAAGTCCAAAGTTGTTTGGAAGCGTTGACATGTGGAATTATTTTTTATCACTGGAGTACTTCAAGTCTGAAATATCACTTAAAGGCAATTCACGCTGTTGATGCCAGCACACCCCCCCCCCCCATAACTATGCAGTTAATCGCGATTAATCCCAGAAATCCATGCGATTAAAAATTTTAATCGCTGCCTAGCACTAATTAAAATGTCATTGACATTAACATCATGAATTCTAAGATTGTACGTATGAATGTCACTGTGTTTGTTACAGGACGCTGGCTGGCTAACAGGGATCAAAGAAAGCGACTGGTCAACAATGGGCGTGGGTGCACAAAGAGGACTGTTTCCAGAGAACTTTACCCAGCGTTTGGAGTAAAGCAGAGCTGCTTTAGCTGCTGTAAAACAACATCAGGAAGTGTCAGTGTGTAGGTAAACCAGTCAGCATGTAGCGCCCCCTTCCTGAAAGAAACCAACGAGCTGCAGCAGCTGAGCTCTGGCGACGCACTGCAAAGTTCAACATTTACAGAGGCGGAAATGTTGGTCTTAAAAACAACTGGTAATAAATAAGCATGATGTGATACTATGTTGTACCCTTACCAAAACTGTGTGAGTGTTGTTTTTTTTTCTTTTTTACAAATCAAATAACACTGTAAGGCTATCTGGAATCCTGCTGTGACTACATATGAACACTTCCAACGCATCAATCTGAAAAGGACACACCTGTACCATTGCACCAGCTGTTGTATTGGTTTTCTTGCTCTGCTGTTCAGTATACCAGAGTTTGTGATGCTGTGATGTATTTCAATGTTTCTGAGTGATGAAACTATTAAGTTTGTCATTACTGGTCACCTTTGTTCACTTGTTCCCCAGTTTGTATGGTATCATGGCTGAATGTTTGGTTGTGATCATTTGTCTAATTACTAAAGGGAATGGAGACTTTTACTGTGTGTTTTTGCCAAATTAATTGTCATATTAGTACTGGCATCTTTATGGTCATCCAGCATGAAAAATGTTAGTCTCAGACCCATGACCTAAACTATTGTAAAGAGGATCAATTATATTCATATCAGCCATATTATTATTCATGTTGGGTTCAAAGAAGGCAGTTTTTAACAAATACAATATGCAATCTTTGTTGTGGGTCTGTGTATGGAAGGGTTCAGGTTGACACTAACACTTAAGGTTTGGGTTAACCCTAACCCTGAGTGTTGATAAAGATGAGTTCACTCCCTTTGATGGACACATTATTCCACGGTGTACATGTTCATGTGATATAGATACTACAGTCCTTTATGTGAAGATGAGTAAGTTATAATAAAAAAATTATAAGTACAATCTAATTTTTGGATCGTTATGAGTTTTATTGAAACTTACTGCATTAGTGCAGGTTAACCCTTATGTCCTCCTCAAATTTATTAAACTCTGGTCACCCAAAAATGTACACACACACAAAAATGACTATAAAATCATCATATGCCAACATTTTTATTTTGCTTTTTTTTTTTTTTTTTTTTTAAATCTCTTAAACAACTTTCCGCTGCTCAAAACTACCAAACATTCAACAGTTTTCAGGATTTTAATCCGTTAAATGTGAGTTTAATCATTTGAATTCTAAGTGAGTTATTACAGAAAAACACAAAAAATGGAATATTTTCCATAAAATAAATAGTAGGTGGATGAAACATTGATGGTTATTAGAGCCTTGGATAGGTCAAAGATTAGCAACAAAATTGATTTGATGTCATAATATTTTTTTCTGTTGTGTCACATACTCTCTCTGGTCACCCCCATTGACCTCTATTATAACCCCCCCTTTTTTTTTCTTTTTTTTTTTTTTTTTTATCTCGCTACCGTTACAATTTAGAAACATAAAAACTCTAAAGTGAACATTTTATTTAAAAGAAAACTAGTGATATTTGACATTTTAACTATATTTCAGCAGTTTAAACTATTTTCTATTGTAGGCAGATGGGGGGGTGGGGGGGGGGTATGCAGGTCCGCTGTGTAACAGTCCAGCCTGTCTCACCTCTGTTCCTCCTTTGGTTTGGATGTGGAACTCAGTCAGTGGTGGAAAAAAGGTGGGATCACCATCTCACCTGTTTTCAGGATCTGTGTAAAAGAGGCTAATGACAATAGAGCACATTTTCAGTTGTAACTAAGTACTCATATAAGTACTCAGTATCGGCATGTACTCAAATGTAAGTACTTGTACTCAGTCTGGAAAGAAGTGGTATGGGTGCATCCCTGATCCAAACACCACTGACATTCATAAACCTCTGCCAACAAACACTGTTCCATCCCTACACTCAGAGCACTTTCAGTTATACCCCCCCCCACACACACACACACACACACACACTACTACTCTATGAAAGCATTATCTATCTATCTATCTATCTATCTATCTATCTATCTATCTATCTATCTATCTATCTATCTATCTATCTATCTATCTATCTATCTATCTATCTATCTATCTATCTATCTATCTATCTATCCATCCATCCATCCATCCATCCATCCTTCCTTCCTTCCTTCCTTCCTTCCTTCTGTCCTCCCTCCCTCCCTCCCACAACTCTCCTTTTCCAATACTAGTCCACATGTCCACACCTTTATTGGACAAACTGTCCATTTCTGCTCTTTTGTCCATGACACAGACTGTATTTACCAGCGAATATTCAGATGAAGTTTGTTCAATAAATGTCGACTTATTGATCTTAAAAGTCCCTCCATATTATTTTAACATCTTCACTTGTATTTACTTGTAAAATAATTGAACATGAGCTGAATTAATAACATCATCATTTTCCACATCCTTGATTTGTGTCAAACTAAACTCAGATCATAATATGATATGGAAATCCATCCACTGTCACATATTCAATTAAATCAAACATCAGTGTTTATGATCCGCGTTTTAATGGATTTATAGATTAATATCAGTGTTTACATTTGTTTTTTCAGAAGGTTGGGAAATAACTCCATTTGGCTTTTTCCCCCCCAAATTGAAGTTTAATGGACTTTTTAATGTCATGAATTTGTTTGTGTTTAAATAATTGATCACTAATACAAACCTTATTCATTGTTTTTATTGTTTGCATATTTCCAACCTCTATGTTTAAAGTTGTAGTTTTTCCTTTAGACTTCTACTGTCACTGATTGGTCCTGTGCTGCTGTCCTCTACTCTCCTCTAGTGGATACAACAACAAACTGCAGCTCAGTGTTTGATTCTTCATGGAACTGATCAAACCTGTTAAAGCTGGAATGAATAACACACAACACACAGACTTTTATAGAACTGTTGAATGGACATGAATCAGGAGGCGTAAATACAAGTCATAATAATAATGAACAGAGTCAAAGGAGCATATATGGATCCATGGAGCATTAAAGATGGAAAACCTTCCAAACCTGCATGGATTCAACTTGGACTGAGTATTAAAGGAACTGAATCACTGATCCATGTGGTAAATGTGTCCAGTCAGTAAGAGGAGGCTGTGAATATACGCCCAAAAAACACCACATCTACATTCAACCATCCATTCAAATCAGTGGCGGCTGCTCATCTTTCAGACAGGGGAGGCTCATTGTCGGCTTACATAAAAAAAAGTCAAGTTATTTAAACATAAATTCGTCCCTCCGTTCCTTTTTAAGAAAATGGTCAGTGACCTTCTCGTACCAGCTGAACAAGAAAACGTTGAAATTACGTTAAATGGAAACAAGGACACACAATGAGTGTGTTTTATTTACAGTGCAAGAAATGAACAAGTAATTTCGTAGTGGTTTCTCTCTCCATTTCACAGCAGAATGTGCGACAGTATTAAACTTAACTCTTTTAAGTGAAGGAGTAGATCTCAAAAGAGCTGTCAGTCAAATGGGATTCAGCCTTTTGATTGATCTTCCAATCAGCACGTGGAAGCCCAGCGTCCAGCCCAGCCGAGCTCCGCCCACAGCTCCATTCACCTCCAGAGACGCCAAGCGTCCAGGGGCGGGACAACATCGTGGCATTTATCCAATTACCATCCAGTTTTGAGGCAATGAAAAAAACTGTTCCACTCAGTCCCATTGAAGTGCATGGACGCTGAGCGTCTACGGGCAAATGCACTGAGCAGAGATTGAATGAGAAAAATGAGACACGAGAATGGAGGAGAAGTGAACAACATCGAGCCCATTGGTTTGTGATAAAGCTGATTCTGAATGAACTCGTCTGTGAGATTGTAGCACAGCCACAGAATGTGTGTACAGAATGTTTTGTTTCATCAACTTATATCCCTGGTATATCTGTATGACCTGTTATTCTGAAGGGGTGTGTCCAAGTGCACGCGGACCAGAACGCTCATTAGGAGGGTGGTGCAGGTGTGTTGGGGGAAAAGACAAACAGAACACACTCCAGGTGTCTGCATGAGAGTCGAGCTATCGGTTCCAGTTTCTGTTAAAATTAAAAAAGAAAACTCTAGGACCACCGGGAAGAAGCCTGCGGTGAGACCTTTTAATAGACCACGTACATTAACTGCTGTAACGAAAAGAGCAGTGACGTCCGGCCGTGTCTGGGAAACTTTTCGTTTGGATTATTTTCATTGCCTTTGGATTACTGGACTGTGAGGTATTTATCAGTGGATTACCAATTTTCCTTTGGATTGTTCAGTCCGACAACGAGGATAAAGAACTGTGGCCACTGTGATCAGCAACAGGTTTGAACAGAGACTAATGGTTTTTTTTTGTTTATTTTAACTTAGAGCTTCACTGTTGAACCATCAACATTAGAACAAGTGGTTCCAGGCACAACAAACCCCGCCCCTCACATGTATTGTAGCTTATTTTGGCATCGATCCAGCTGATGTCATCCCGTCTATGTGTGTGCTGATATCAGCATATCAACTGCCCCTATATATGTGGCAAGTTTAAAGTAAATTGAAACAAAATTGACATTTTTATTTAGATATTTTAAATTTCACCGATTATATGGAAATGGGAGAAAAAAAAAAAAAATTTAAAGATTCCTAAAAAAATTTAAACTTTGAGCTACTTTTCCCAAAATGTACTGATATCTATTTTGGGTCACTGGCAATCTATAAACCCAGTTTGGTCTGAATTCAACCAATAGTGTTGCTGCTAGCAGGGGTGTCAAACTCAGATCCTCAAGGGCCGGTATCCTGCATGTTTTCGATGTTTCCCTCTTCCAACACACCTGATTCAAATGATAAGCCTATCATCCAACTCTGCAGAAGCCTGATAATGTCCGTCAGGTGTGCTGGAAGAGGGAAACATCTAAAACATGCAGGTTACCGGCCCTCGAGGACCGGCGTTTGACACCTGTGTGCTAGAGTGTAAACAAACAAACATACAAAGAAACAAACCAAACCAAAAACAATACCCCTTGCCTCCGGGCGGGGTAATAATACAATTATAATTATTGGACCACTTTACATGTTATAGATGAAAACAGAGCCAAGTCAAATATAGAAAGAGTCTTTCCTCTGTAAGTCATAAAAACACAACGTTTTATCAATTTATCCACTGATTTGTTTTCAGTTTTAAAAACTAGTTCTCTGTATTGATTAAAGGGTACTTTCTTTCACTGCAAATCATTAAACAGTGTTTTACTGAACTGATGTATCTCACGTTATTTTGTAACCTTAAATTACATATCTTTCCTTAAATGCCCCTTTGTTCGCCTTCGTTCGTCTTTTTCCCTACGCACCCTGAACGCCTCACAGGTCTAGGAGAAGAAACCCCGTGTGATTTAAAACCATATTTCTGTTTAATAAAGACACATGGAAATGAAGAAACCGACTGACAGAGATAAATCATGAAACTTTTTGACAACTTGAAGCAACAACATATAGATTTATACTGGACAAAATGTTGTGAATTGTTCAGTAAGTACGTGAATCTGCTCTGTTCACCGACTGAATATCCTGGTAAATTAGCAGCGCTCTTAGCTTAGCTTAGCTTAGCTTAGTTTAGGCGATTTATCCTGGTTAATAGATTTATTAGGTAAATGTAGAATGTAAGATGGCATATGAAAGTCGATATGTCCAAAAACAGTCATGATATGAAAGTTGTTGTGATATTAAGAAGTTAAAACGTTTCAAATGAGTTGAGTTGTGGAGCTAAGCTAAGATGGCGCCGTTTTTTTTTTTTTTTTTTAATCCTTTATTTCAGGGATTACAGATAACAAAGCTCAAACATACAATCAACAAGGCCAAAAGAATTTACAACAATCTAAACATACAAACAAAAAACAAACATACAAAGGGATTCATAGACATTCGTTCTCCAAAGAGTTCCTCATATAGTTTGTCAGTCTTATCACATTAGTTTAATACTGCATATGAACATGGCGCTGTGTGTTCTACTGCTGTGGATGTGTTGACACAAGACTGACATGTATTCAACCAGTTTGACTTAAAGGAAACAGTGTTAAATGGTTTCAGGTGCTTTTGTCAGGTACTGTACTGCTAAAGAAAGATATTCTTAGAATGTACTGTTTTATTTTTTTACACTGGATGATGCATAGTGTTAAATGTATGTTATAAGGACTGTGTTAGTAATCGCCTGTCCACTTGTGTTCAAGCTGTTATTTTTGTTATTTTCTGTAGATTTCCTTCTATGGACAGAACTGCTGCCTTCCTCTGGGACACTGTGGTGAGGACATACCAGGATGTCCATCTTTTCCATGGAGAGTGATAGGATCTTGATCAGTGGAACTTGGAAGAACTCAGATTTGTAAGTTTAAAGCTGAATGTCAGACACTGGGACACACTAAACTCATGAACATTGAAGGTGAACCTTAGACTGGGTTAGGGTCAGACATGTCCAGGGTGTACCCCGGTTTCGCCCATAAGTAGCTGGGATAGGCTCCAAGTGATCCCTGTGACCCTAGTGAGGATAAAGCGGGTTCAGAAAATGAATGAATGAATGAATGTTTTGTGTTCAGTGTTGTACTGTTGTCAGGACGAGCATAGGGACAGTTGTCTGAGTCATTCATAAGTATTCTTAAAGTACATTTCCATATGGTTTTGAGTCCTTTGTAAGTGTGTGTTCTTTGTGTGTGTTGGAGGTCTTATTAGCTCCTCTGTAGAGTTTCTGTTAAGAGTCTATTAATGGAACCCAAGATGTAGATAGTGTTTTTTCTACAGTGGTCATTGACATTCACAAGGCTCATAAATGTAGTTCATGTATATCTGAACAGGCCATAGTCAACTTTATTCATCTAAAATGTCCTTTTTAATCTGGGGTTGGTGAAAATACTGAGGAGACAGTATCTGAAAACCAGGATCCACAGGAGCAGATGAGTAAAACACTTCAAACCCTGACTGTATTTAGGACACAACTGGTCTATGGGGCTGAGAAAAGCTGGTTTGTCTTCTGTGTCGGAACAAACACAGCAGCTCCACTCTGTCCTTACATGACCTGGACTCCTCCCCTATAGATCTGACAGTTCACAGGTGGGCGGAGCCAACAGGAGGCGGCTCCAGACAGCAGACAGGAAACGCTGAACAGGCTGAACAGATCAGAGCTCAAACTGCTTTCACTCAAAGTGAAACTGAACCAGTTGTGGCGACACAAAGCAGAAATGGAGCAGAAAGGAGTTCAGCTGAATCAGAAAACATTTTCCTGTTCCATCTGTTTGGCTCTATTGAAGGATCCGGTGACTATTCCCTGTGGACACAGCTACTGTATGAGCTGTATTCAAACCCACTGGGATGAAGAGGATGGGAAGAACATCCACAGCTGCCCTCAGTGCAGACAGACCTTCACACCCAGGCCTGTCCTGGTCAAAAGCACCATGTTGGCAGATTTAGTGGAACAGCTGAAGAAGACTGGACTTGAACCTGCTGCTGCTGCTGACCACTGCTACACTGGAGCTGAAGGTGTGGTCTGTGATTTCTGCACTGGGAGAAAACTTAAAGCTGTCAAGTCCTGTCTGGTGTGTTTGGTCTCCTACTGCCACAAACACCTTCAGCCTCATTATGAATCTGCTGCATTTAAGAAACACAAGCTGGTGGATCCATCGGAGAAGCTTCAGGAGAACATCTGCTCTCGTCATGATGAGGTGATGAAGATGTTCTGCTGCACTGATCATCAGTGTATCTGTTATCTGTGCTCTGTGGATGAACATAAAGGCCATGACACAGTCTCATCTGCAGCAGAAAGGACTGAGAGGCAGACAGAGCTGGAGGTGAGTCGACAGAAAATCCAGCAGAGAATCAAAGACAAACAGGAAGATGTGAAGGTGCTTCAACAGGAGGTGGAAACCATCAGACGCTCTGCTGATGAAGCAGTGGAGAAGAACCACAAGATCCTGACTGAGCTGATCCGACTGATGGAGGAAAGAAGGCGTGATGTGGAACGGCAGATCAGATCCAAGGAGGAAACTGAAGTGATTCGAGTTAAAGAGCTGGAGTCGAAGCTGGAGCAGGAGATCACTGAGCTGAGGAGGAAAGATGCTGAGATGGACAAACTGTCCCACACACACGACCACATCCAGTTTTTACTCCAGTATCCATCAGTGTCCAAACTCAGAGAAGATCCAGACTCATCCCACGTCCATATCCGTCCTCAGAGTTACTTTGAGGATGTGACGACAGCTGTGTCAGAGCTCAGAGATAAACTACAGCACAGTCTGACAGAGGAATGGACTAACATCTCACTGAGAATCACTCAAACACAGGTTCTACTGATTAAAGCTGAACCACAGACCAGAGCAGAATTCTTACAGTATTCACGTGAAATCACACTGGATCCAAACACATTGAATGAAGATCTGTCACTGTCTGAGAAGAATAAAAAGGTAACATTTATGAGTCAAAAACAGAACTATCCTCATCATCCAGACAGATTCAGTGACTGGTGTCAAGTCCTGAGCAGAGAGAGTCTGACTGGTCGATGTTACTGGGAGGTGGAGAGGAGTGGGGGAGGTGTTGGGGTCGCAGTTGCGTATAAGGATATTAAGAGAAAAGGATCCGATAAGGAATGTGGATTTGGAAACAATGACAAATCTTGGACTTTATGTTATGATGATTTAATTCCTGTATTTTATCATAACAGTGTAGAGTCTTCTGTCCCAGGTCCAGTTTCCTCCAGAATCGGAGTGTACCTGGATCACACAGCAGGTATTCTGTCCTTCTACAGCGTCTCTGAAACCATGACTCTGATCCACAGAGTCCAGACCACATTCACTCAACCTCTCTACGCTGGAGTTTGGGTTTGGGATGGATCCACTGCCCACTTTCCTAAACTCCATTAAACTCATCGTTGACTTTGATCCAGTTGATCAGATCAATCTTTTTGTATCTGTCTCTAAACCACATGACACAAAAACAGATCAACTTTTTTTTTCCTGAACTCACAATCCAGATTCGGTCCCATTCAGACTTTTTGGTGAGGATTCTAATAGTCCCCACCATGTGACTATCAACCAGCCAATAGTGTGTTTGCAAAAGCATCTTCAGTGTTCACAGAGCTGTCATTAACTGAGGACCACACAACAAGACTTTGATGGTGTCTGTGATTTGGAGGAAGTCAAAGAAAGTGGAGCTGTTTTTCTACTTTGGAGGAGTTGAGTTCAAATCTACTGTTCCTTCCTGTTTCCTACAGTAGAAGCATGGACTGATCAGGCTCAGTCGTGTGACTGGAATGGGTTTCAGATAATAGTGGAACCTGATTGGTTCAGTTCCAAATACATGGACATGGATTTGGAGATGACGATAGAAGTGGAGATAATGAACCAACTCAGGCTGAGGCTGAGCTCATGCATGGAAACCTGTTCATCTGATCTGACCCTAACCCTAACCCCATCTGATCTGTTCATTCTGTTCCATTTGAGCATGTGCAAGAAAATAGAAATGAGACAAAACACGAGTGATTTAGTCAAACATGAGCTGAAGACCAGAACAGGAAGTTGGATTCTATCATCACTACGTATGTACAAACCCCCAAAGAAATCCAATAATGGACTGAAACATTGAAAAACGTTTTTTTCCATGATTTCTGAAGTGCATGTAAACACATCATACCTGATTATTTCATTTATCTGATTATTAACAGTTATTGTTTTTTTATGGTCGTGTAAATGGGCTGAAAATGTTGGATGATCCAGTTCAATAGACAGATGTCCACCATCTTAGAAAATGGACCCATTTGCCCTTAAAGCCTGAGGCGTGACTTAGTTCAATAACGTAGAAAATACTGATGTTGTAAATATGAGAAGATGTAATATTAGTTGAATTATCAGTCATCACATAATGGGGAAGTTTATGGAAAAATGTTGATTTGTGAATTAAAAATATGAATAAAAACAAAATAAAGAAACAGTATTGTCTCTGAGTTCTCCACATTTGGACACCATATGGACAACTACAGTCCAGTGGAAAAGTCCTGGTCCAACGTTCTGTTTGTTGGTTGAGTAAAGTTCTAATGTCCACACATAAGCGTTTGTCTGTTTTTAGATCAATTATTTTATTCGGACCGACTAAAATGATTGGTCAGACTTTTATTAGAAATATATGAGAATTAAACATTTTTGAGTTTCAATACCTGGTGGATTTCTTTTACATTTTAGTTTGACACACACTTATTAGGAGCATTTTAAGATGACAAAAGAAAAGTGTAAAAATGCCACATCATACGGTATAGCTTTAAGCTGAGACAAAATTGTTCAGATTTCACTTGTTTTTGTAGACGTTTCAAGTTATTCACATTTTATTGTCAAAGAATAGTTTGTAAATGTAAATGTTTTAATCTAATTTAACTTTTGTACACTAAAACAAATTGAAAAATCTGGAGTTGACATTATTTATTGTTTATTATATTTGTATTTTGCTGATTTTTCAATTTATTTTTCATTTATTTTGCTTTTTTCTACTTTATTCAATTTTCATTCATTGAAGTCTGTTTTATTTGTTTACTTTGTTTTTTCCTGTTTATTTATTTATGTATTTATATGTCTGATTTATTTCTGTTTTGTTGTTTAAGCTGATAGACAAAATTTTTTAAATTTGATTTGTTTTTACAGACATTTCAGGTTATTCACATTTTATTATTAACGGATAGTTTGTAAATGTAAACATTTTCATGTTATAATATTTAATTTTTTCACATTAAACCTAGAAGTCCTTCTTTATTGGTTATGTTGATATTTTACTGTACATCATATTGGTCTCAATGTGGAAGCTGATCTAAAATTAATTTAACATCCTTGACTGTTAATATCTTCAGTGTAATTTTGAAATAAAGTATAATAACAGTAGAAAAGTGAAATTAAACTGATAAACCCTGTAAACAACCGTGATTCATCAGGAAACAGGTGGAAGGAAAAGGTAATTCCAGTTAAACTCACATGAAAAACACTGTTGGTCGGACTTATAAAAAAAAGAAAAAAACAAACAAACAGATTTTATGTGTTTTCATGGTTTAAAGACAGTAAATCTACAGACGGGTTTATTTATTTCATGCATTTGTTTTCCTTTGTCTTTTTGCTGAATATTTGCAGCAGAAACACCTCAAATCATGGACGAACAGGAGAAAAAAAACAAAGATTTTACGCTTAGCAGAAAAATAACCGAGTACAATCAAACTGCATGGACTGAAACCATAAAGATGAGACATTTACACGCATTTTATTCAGATTTTATTACTGTTACTTTTTAGTTGGTCTTTTCTCTCTGAAAGGAAAAGAAAATGTTAAATATGTCCAAATTAAAGTGTATTAATAGAAGTTAAGGGTTTAAAATAAACTATAATTTGCAGATGAACATATTTTAAGCAGAAGTGACACAATAAACACTGAGCTTTGAGGCTAAAACTCCATGTAAATGTAACATATTTGTGTTCTTTTGTGTTTTGTGTGTGTGTTTGTGCAGATGAACCTGGTGCAGTTCCTCCAGTCGTCCACTAGGTGTCAGCACAGGCTCAGTGGTTCCTCTTATTGTCCAGAAAAGGGAAAAAAATCCTCCAGAATCTGTAGATTCATCTGCGGCTGCAGGAATGTTTCATCCGTCTGATGTGATGATGCTCTGACCTTTGACCTTTGGACTGGTCTGCAGGTAAAATGAAGACTTTATTTGACCTATTATTCCTTCACCTATGTTCATTTTGTTGCTTTTGCGGTTTGTTTTTCTACTCTTTCGTGCCTATTTAATTGATTTTCTTCAATTTTTTCAGTTTTTGTCTCATTTTGTTCATGTTGCTTTTTATTTTATGGATTTGTTATTCATTTTTGTTCATTTTTTGGTCACTTCAACTATTTTTGTTTATTTTATTGCTTAAATTTTCATGAACTTTTAGTGACTTTTATCGACCACAGATGAAGTTTTATTCCATATACAAGTTAGAAACAGATGATTTTATTCATCTAAGCATGTCTGAAACAACCCTGACCCTTATTTTCATTCATATTATTTCTTATTTCTTTTTTTTTTTGTTCATTTTGTTGCCTGTTTTATTATATTTTCTTTGTTTTATTCATTTTATTGAACGATTTGCCTGATTTTGTTCATTTTGTTGTTTATTTGGTTTATTTTCTACATTTTCGTACCTGTTTCATTTTTTTTTCTTAATTTTTTTTTCTGTTTTTCTCTTATTTTGTTCATGTTATTTATTATTTTGTTGATTTGTTATTCATTTTTGTCATTTTTTTTGTCACTTTGGCTTTCTTTGTTTATTTGTTGCTTATTTTGCTGTTTTTTTTAAATTTCCATCTTAGTTTTTTTGCTCATTTATGGATTTTGTGAATTCTTTGTTCATTTATGTTAATTTAATTTATTATTTGACATAAAAACAAGCCTCTATAATCTATTGGACAGGACTTTTATCAACTTTTTATCGACCACAGATGAAGTTTTGTTCAATATTCAAACCAGAAACAGGTTATTTTATTCATCTAAGTACAAAAAATTGTAATAACTGAAGATAAAATAAGTGTCTACAACCTAATTTTCATTTCTATTACTTATTTCTTTTTTGTTCATTTTTGTTGCCTGTTTTATTATATTTTTAATTTTCTTCTTCAATATTTTGTCTTATTATTTCATTTTTTCTTCGTTTTGTTCATTTTATCAATTGCTTTGCCTGATTTGGTTCATTTGTTGGTGACTTAATTATTTTTTGTTCATTTTTGTTCATTTTGTTGCTTATGTGATTTATTTTTCTATTTTTTGTGCCTATTTCATAATTTTTTCTTCAGTTTTTTTCAGTTTATGTCTTATTTTGTTCATGTTACTTCGTTGATTTGTTATTCATTTTACTGGTCACTTTGGGTGCTGTGGTTAATTTTGTTGCTTATTTTACTGTTTTTTAAAAATTTCCATGACCTTTTATTGACCGCAGATGAAGTTTTATTCCATATGCAAACCAGAAACAGATTATTATATTCATCTAAGCACTGCTGAAATAACCCTGACCCTTATTTTCATTCATATAGTTTGTTTATTTATTTATTTATTTATTGTTCATTTTGTTGCCTGTTTTATTAGGTATTTTTTTCTTTGTTCATGTTATTGATTGTTTTGGCTGTGAACTTAAAAAAAGAATAAAATATGCAACAAAATGAACCAAAATTAATAAACCAACAAAATAGTAACATGAACAAAATAAGCCACGAACTGAACAGAATTGAAGAAAATATAATGAAATAAGCAAGAACATGAATGAAAACAAATAAAATAATAAATAAAATGAGTAAAAATGAACAAATAAAGGTTGTAGACTCTTGTTTATTTTTTCTTCTGCTTTGATATAATAACGGTTAGAATTCTGACATTTGTTAAGTATTTGGTATTTTTTGTTTATGGCTTAAGTTGAAGAAATACAAATAACTAAACAAATAAATTTTAAAAAGTCAAAACAAATTGCATGAAATAAAAGTCTGATATTAGTGCGGCTTTGGACAGAGGGTTAAAGATGAAAAAATGTCCAAAAAATCACATTAAATACACTGATGCACATAAACACACCTCGTCTGAACGGTTTATTCTTGAATCTCTGTGAAAATATTCAGTTTCACGTCATAAAAAAGGTTAAAGTTTATGTCTTTTTGGTTCAGATTGAAGTCGTTTTCATCAAGCGTTCATCAAAAAATAGTCAGTATTTCATGATTTCTCGCAAAACTCACTCTTTTTCCCTTCATTCATGAAAAATCTGAGGTGAGAAAAGACACAAATCATCAACAGCATTTGACTGAAGGTGCATCCAAACACCGGAGCATCGTCCTTAATTCTTAAAAATGCTCCAGTCGACACTTTGTGAAGCTGCCGGAGTCTGTAACCGACGTCACGGTCACCACGGCAACCGCCTCCTTCCCGCCGGTGATGGTCCTCAGCTGACCACCAAGAGCCGAGCGCCATCTGGACGAGGAGGAGGAGAGAGACGGCGTTTGGAGGAATCGCCAAAAAGAAAAAAAAACCCCAAACACTCAGCCCATGACGACCCATGATGCAACAGGGCGTAACGGGCGCACCATGTGGCTGTTTAATCCTTAAAGACCTAAAATAAAGTAAGAAAAGAATGAAATCAGCAGCAAGTATTTGAATTTGGTTCCAGTAGTTTATGTTTTGGGCTCTTTTGTTTTTTTTTTTTTTTCTAAATAAGTCCGGCTGGTTTTTGACACTTGGCTGAACTCAAAAAAACTGTTAAACCGTCAAAAAAAGGAACAAAATAAGCAACAAAATGAACAAAATGGTCAAAGTGATCAATAAACTGAACAAAAATGAATAATAAACCAACAAAATAATAAACATGAACAAAATAAGCCACAAACTGAACAAAATGGAAGAAAAGAATAATGACATGTAAAGAGAATGTAGAAAAAAGATCAAAATAAGCAACTAAATGATCAAAAATGAATAAAATGCTTACAAAATAATGAATAACATGAAAATTTTTGCAAAAAATATATTAAAATTAAGTAAGGAAAGAAGCAACAGGCATTCGAATTTGGGCCCAGTAGTTTATGTTTTGGGCTCTCTTTTTTTTTCTTTTTCTAAATCAGTTCAGCTTACTTACATTTACAAACTATCCTGTAACGATAAAATGTGAATAACCTGAACAAATGTGAACAACCTGAAATGTCTAAAGAAAATTAAGCACAATTTGAACTATTTTCTGCCTGTTTCTCAGTGTTTAGTGTCTTTGAGGCAGATACTTCAGGGCCAAAATAGGGCTGACAAGCCACTACAGGACCCACAAAACTGAAGTTAAGGTCGTCATCAAGACTGATGGACCTACAACTGTCTTTGTAGATCTGATCCATAATGCACATGTAGAAATGATAAGTTCAGGCAGAATATCGTTAAAATTGCTCTTATTTTTCTTAAGAAATTTCAGTTTTTCAGGTTATTTACATCTTTTTTTTTGTATAGTTTATAAGAATAAGTATTTCCATAATTTAATGGGTTTTTTTGCACTAAAACACAGTCAAAAATTTGGAGTTGCCATTATTTATAGGTTATTCTGTTATTATTTCCCTGGTTCGGCCCACTGCAGATCAAATTGGGCTGAATGTGGCCCCTGAAAGAAAATGAGTTTGAGAGCCCTGGGTTAAAGGGTTAATAGACTTTAAAGTGTCAGTATTTAAAGTGTGAATCCATTCATTTGCCTGTTTTCTGAACATCGACCTCAGATTCAGACAAACCCTGATGTAGGTTTGTCATATTTTAGTCTGAAGGTGTAGCTTTAACTCCACCCGTGACCAGAACCTTCAGCTCCTTCAGGATCCACTGAATCTGACCCAGAACAGGATCAGATCTGGATCTGACCACATGAGACCTTCTTGGGCTTCAGTTTTCCACGATCGACCACAGATTCAAGTTGACAACGAAAACATTAAAAAAAAAAAAAAAAAAACTAAACCCAGAGCTGAGTCAATGCATCCAGACCCTGTTTGTCTGCGTCTTTTGTCCTCATTGACCCATTTGAGGACTTCCAGGTGCAGCCGTGGTCCGGCGAGACTCACTGACGGGGGCTCCGGGGCTTGTTGCCTAGCAACAGGCAGCAAGCCGGCTTGTGCGGCGGCGGTGGTTTTATGTAACAGAGGCCTTAAGTCCTGAATGTAGGACGTTGGGTCTGAGGGAAGACGGACGGATGTCGACCACAGTGACCCCCCCCCCCGCATTACATCCCATTATAACCCCCCACCACCACCACCACCATCATCATCATCCACCGTTATCACGACCATCTTCATCATCATCCATCATCACCATCATCATCACCATCACCACCACCACCACCATCATCATCACCATCATCACCACTATCATCACCATCATCATCACCACCACCATCATCATCATTACCACCATCATCATCATCACCAACTCATCATCACCACCATCATCACCGTCACCACTGTCATCATCATCACCATCACCATCATCACCATGATCACCGTCACCACCGTCATCATCATCACCATCATCATCACTATCATCACCACCATCATCACCACTATCCACTATCATCATCATACAGACGGATGTCGAACACGTCTTCATCTTCATGGAGTGGACGGACAGTTGGACAAATAACAAGAACTAATCTTACAAAATATGGAAATAACTGGTAAAAAAAAAAAAAAAACTGAGACACTAATGAGATGAACGAGTGGAGGGAAAAAAAACCCCATCCAAACAGGAAGTAAAGCCTAGAAAAATACAGGAAATGACAGATGTTTCCTCTGTCGCTGACGGATCTCTACACCCGATCTGAATTATTAACAAACCTCTCATCAATGTTTGATTCCACATTTCACAATTCACTTTCCCACTCACCTTATACTCCCTCTGAAACCCATAAACCCCGCCCCCACACCCAGTCCCACGCTGTGATTGGTGCACGAGGGGCCTCGGCAGCGATACCCGGGGAGATTATGGGATTTTTATTGGAAATAATCACATAAAAGGTAATATTTCTAATCTGTTTGCTTTAATTTTGACTTTTTGTATTTAATCTAAGGCTTTTATTTCACTGTAACTAGTCTTCATCATTTACATTTACATTATTGAGAATAAAACTAAACTAATAATGAATCCACTGATGTACATTCATCTCTGCAGCAGACGTTTGCACTGATGAAGCAGATTAATACAATTTATTTACTGTCATTAAAAATTAGATGTTCAATGGGTGGTGATGATCAGGTCTCAGATACACAGAAATAAAACATGCCTTCATGTGTTTCTGTTGTCAGCCTTTAAGGCGGCATCTTCACTAAAGTGTCACTAATGCTCAGTGTTTTTGTCCAGAAAATCTGTCAACAAGTGCTTGAAAGTAAATGCAAAACTAAAACTGAGGATAAATATGGGGATGAAGATGGTGAGGACAAAGATGAAGATGAAGACGATGATGAGGACAAAGATGAGGAGATAAGGATGAGGATGAAGATGGGGATGAAGATGATGAGGAAGATGAGAGTGAAAATGTAGATGAAGATGAGGATAAGGACAAGGATGAGGAGATAAGGATGAAGATGATAAGGATGAGGAGATGAGGACGAAGATGGAGATGAAGATGAGGATGAAGATGAGGATGAGGAGATGAGGACGAAGATGGGGTGAAGATGATGAGGATGGAGATGAGGACAAAGATGGGGATAAAGATGATGAGGATGGAGATGAGGATGAGGGGTGAAAATGAGGATGAAGATGAGGGATGAGAACGAAGATGAGGAAGAGGACAAGGATGAGGAGATAAGGACGAAGGTGAGGAGATGAGGGTGAGAATGGGGATGAGGAGATGATGAGGATGAGGACGGAGATGAGGACGAGGAGATGATGATGAAGAGGAAGAGATGAAGATGAAGAGATGAGGATAAAGAGATGAGGATGTAGATAAAGAGATGAGGATGAGGACAAAGATGAGGAAATGAGGATGAGGATGAAGAGGACAAAGATGAGGACGGAGATGAGACAATGAGGATGAAGGCGTGGACGCTGATGAGAGTGTGGATGGTCGGAGACGCCACCGCTGCTTCACCTGCTGTGTTTTTCTTCTGTGAGTTGGACGTGGTTGTGCGTCCAAAGCTCTGAGGTTTAACCTGAAACCATCTCCTGCGTTCTCTGTCAGACACAGATGTGTTCACAAACGCTGCTAACTTCAGTCCTAAAACAACCCCCTCTAAAGGTTTTCATGACAACAGTCCTGCTTCACTCATCACCTCGGCGCTCTACAGGAAAAGCTCTGAAAACAGAGCGGCTCTGTGAATTGCTGTCACTTGTCTGCCTATAAACCTCTTAAACCGATGAGTTGCTGCCTCCGTCGCGGGAGAGTCACCGGGAGAATCTGCGAATCTGGGACGGTCGATGGCGCTCGGACTGACGCAGCCAATTGTACAACAATCTGCTGTAATCACCCAGTTAAGTATCTATAATTCAGCAGAGGGAGGTGATGCCGAGGACAGCCAGAGTTTCTGTAAGGAGAAAGACTTCATCAGACGCCTCACTCTGCTCCGACCACCCTGCCAAAGCACCGACAGGAATTTACGCTGTGTCCGATGCAGATTTCACAAATTAAATGAACAACTCAGAGGCGGCAAACATCCACGTGTTTGAAAAACAGACAGTGGTGAAAGTAAAAGTAGTGTGTCGGTGTGTAAAAGTACAAACCCAGACTATAAATGTCCTCAAAGAGTTCAAGTCTGAGGCAAGGTTATTATCGTTAATGAAAGCGAACAAAATGATGAAAACTAGAATTGTAAAAACATTTTCGTTGACTGAAATAAATACAAACTACAATTAAAAAAAAAAAACAGAAAAAAAACAAAGATAACTAACTGAAACTGTATTGTGTGCTTACAAAACAAACAGATAAAAATTATGGAAAAAATTCCCTTAGCTTTCATCTTTGTCGATGTTGGATTAATATGAAATCGATTTATTTCACTCAAGCAATTTTAGCTAGCGGCACTGTATAACACTTCAAGGTCTGTCACTTCTCATCACTTGTTTACAGTCATTTTCTTGTCCCAACTCTACCTGCAATATGGAGACTTTTGCTGCGTTCCAGGCTGTTTTTTGAGCCCATAAGTCAAGACTTCAAACCATGACTCATGACTTTGTAACGTTCCAGGCAAGTCATGCCAAACTGCCTGAGCGCAAAGAATTGTGGGAGCTAGATGTAAACAAACCAGCATGGTGGACCATACGGTATGGTCATTTACAATCATTCTATCCCTGAATGTGCTTACTCTTTGCTTATTTGAGGGAAACAGGAGGAAAATTGGCGCATAAAGCAAGAGAAGCTGTTCTATCTTTTATGTTATGTTATTTGTATATTTGTTTAAGTATTTGGTATTAATGTATTCTTGCACTCAATGGACTGAAAACTAGCTAACTCTAGAGTCACTGCTGATTATGTAGAACATTTGCAGATAAATAATGTCAGAGCAATACCTTGAGCGCAGACCTCCGCCAAGGCAGATCAGCCCCCCGATCACCACCAAATTTAATCATTTGTTCCTGTGCCAGTATCAACATTCCTGAAATTTTCATCCAAATCTGTCCATAATTTTTTCAGTTATCTTGCACACGGACAGACAGACAGACAAACAAACCAACCAACGCCGGCAAAAACATAACCTTCTGGGGGAGGTAATGAACAGTTTGCATAAACACCACATCCATGGGGGCTGCCATTGCTACATCACATCAGAAGTCGGAAGTGGGAGAACATCGATCTAGTACGAGGTCACGGGTTTGACTGACATTCCAGGCCTTTTCACCGGTAGAAGGTTGGAAAAACACGAGTTACGGTGTGAACTGGAACGCAGCATAAAATTGGGAGAAAGCTGGCCAGAGTCCTGTTGGGATTTATGTGAATACAATGGCAAAGATATGAAAAAAATGAAACTAAACTAAAACTAAGCATTTTACAAGAAAACAAAACTAATAAAAACTAGCAAACCTATTCTAAAAACTAATTAAAACTGAATTAGAGAAAAAAAAATTCAAACTAAATAAAACTAAACTATAATGAAAAATCCAAAACTATTATGACCTTGGTCTGAAGGACATGTTCAAAATGATTCTGACCCTCTGGTATCCAGCTGAGCATATTATGCACACTTTGCACTTCATGTTATAGAAGTTCATCTTATTTTTCACAATTTGTTTAGGTCAGAATTCAAACCTGTTCATTTTTGCACGATTTTTAGTCCGAAAGTTCCGATGGACTAGCGGTATTAGTTGGCGTCCATCCTTAAACAATTATTCAAGAATCTTCTTCTCCGAAACCATCAGAATGACATGATATTTGTTGTGGAAGATTTTGGGGAAAAGTCTACCAAGTTTGTTCAAAGAATTGGGAAATGATTGTTTTTTTTTAATTTTTCAAAATTTTTTTTATGAATTTTAGAATTTTCCAAATCTCCATTGGTTTATAATGGGACACATTTCAAAGTGCTATAACTGGAAAACAGTTGAAGATATTGATATATTACTATTGATAATAGATCGGAAGTCACATATGGACTTTCATCTGGTGCCATGACCTTTGACCTTGACTGACTTTGAAAGGTCAAACCCAAGGTCATTTATGTTCAGATTTCTAGAAACTTCTTCTCCAAAACTTTCAGCCAGAATCAGTTGAATTCATAGCAGAGGTTCATTGGGGTAAAGTCTACAAGTTTGTTTAGAGTGTGTTGTGATGTTTTGATGTTGTTGATCAAATGTTGTCGTGATATGTTGTGATGTCTTATTCTCTTTTAATTGTATAGTAAGTGTTCGAGATATGTATCTTGTATTATATTGTACAGGTATTGTGTGTTTTGTGCTCCCTTAACAGTCGTTATGTATATGTTATTTGTTACATTAGTGCCCTATCAAGTGTCTAACCATGTCTTTCTCCTGTAAATGTTTTTTTTTACTGCCTTTTTAAAACTTGGCCAGGGGACTACAGATGAAAACTAGCTTCTGGCTAATTCTGGCTTTTTTTAACCATGTGTAACCATGTGTTTTATGAAATTGCATTGTCCCCTTTCAAATAAATTAAACTATAAAGTATATAAAGAATTGACAAATATTGATTTTTGGTAATTGTAGCAGCCCTTGGCATCAATGAAACGACATAGAGTTCAACTGGTACAAATCTTTATTTCATCATCGAACACCGTGAAACTAGAACACAAACATATATATGTAAGTTATTTTGCAAAGTTACTTACTTTACATTTTCTTCAGAAGCACAGACATTTTTACAATAAACCAGACATATTACTCATAATTAAAATTATAATTTAATACACATATTAAAAAAATAAAAGAACAGACAAAAGAAGAAAACATGCCACTACAGTTAATTACCACATACCTTGTGGTGCCTACCAAGGGTGTAAACTCCTCATTCATCCAGTGCAGGGCTGTCAAACTCATGATAGTTCAGTTCCACATTCAGCCCAATTTGATGTCCAGTGGGCCGGACCAGTAAAATAATTCTGCTCACCTCACTTTACTGTTCAGCACAATCCTGCTCTGCTCTGTGTTGCAAAACAGGTGTGAGCTAATCAGCCTCATTTATCCCAAAAGGGGGTGTGGCCACAATAAAACAAAATGGAAAGAAAATCCAGCAGAAACCAAAAAAAAAAGAAAAATCTAAAATAATAAACCTGTCAACCGGCCACTAACAATAATAGATAGGAAGTCACATATGGGTTTTTAATTTGGTGCCATGACCTTTGACCTTGAGTAACCTTGAAAGGTCAAACGAATGTTAATTAATGTCTTTAAATATGCTGTTGGACTACAGGAGCCTTGGCCCTATTTTTTAAAAATTCGGACCCATCCACTAAAATCAGCACATTGTAAACTGTGTTAAATTCCTACACCAACACCCTTCTACCAAGTTAACACATTTAGCGTTTAACATTTGAACTAGCATCAAAAATAGACTTGCATATTTACCTATATTGCTGTTAATCATTGAGATATGACAGGATGAACATATGAAAAAATAACTAATCCAATTTTTTTTTAGTCCAACATTTTTTTTGTTTTTGCATCAAAAATATTTAAAGGGTCAAAATATCACAATTCTTGAGTATTGGTATTGTTTATTGCTGAAGTTTATGAAATACAAAAAAGTACCATCACTGTTACATAAAACTATTTACAAGAATTCATGTATAAAACACCATTAAAACCTCCTTAAAATGCTGCTAAAAATAATAAAAATTGTCTATCTCTCCTTCTCCGATGATTGTCATCGAATGGCAAGGATCTTAGCTTTTGGATGATGTTTGGATTTCATCAATAGCACAAATGGTTTAGGAGTTATTGAAATTTGAATGATGGTGAATGCAGAAAAGTGTCAGCAGACACAATCGTCTTAAAAGGTTTAAAGCACTTCGTCTTCATCTGACGGCAGAGGTCCGATCCTTCACCTCCTGATACTCTGCCATTTTAGGAAGCGGTTTGTGATCGTCTGATTTGTCCGTCACAAATCAGACACCACTTAGCACAACATTGATTGACTCCCTTTAAATACACAGCGCTCCTAGCCCGACCCGGACCCACTCTGATTGCAGATAAGAAACAATAAAATGAGCTTTATTGATCCTGGAGGAGAAGTGGGTCAGTGCAGCCGACCAGAAGAAAATGATGTAAATAAGGATGTAGTCCAGGGGTCTCAAACATGCGTCCCAGGGGCCAAATGCGGCCCCCCAAAGGTGTAATCGGCCCTGGTGGGAGTACAAAGTGCAAAATTCCACCGTCAAGGCTGTGGAACTCATTTTAGTTCAGGTTCCACATAAAGACCATATGATCCACAGTCAAATAATAGTCAAAAAACTATGAAAAATAATGACTCTCGATTTCATGTGGAAAAAAAAAAATTACATTGTGCCTATAAATAATGACAGTTTTCAATTTTTTGTTTTAGTGCCAAAGATAACATTAAATTATGAAATATTTACATTTACAAGCTATCCTTTAACAATAAAATGTGAATAACCTGAACAAATATGAACAACCTGAAATGTCTAAAGAAAATTAAGCGCAACTTTTAACTATTTTTGCCTGTTCCTCAGTGTTTAGTGTCTTTGTAGATCTGATCCATAATGCACATGTAGAAATGATAAGTTGAGGCATAATATTGTTGAAATTGCACTAATTATTCGTAAGAAATGTACTAGATCTGTACCATACTGTCTTCTTCCAATGTGGGTCCGGGGTGTGGGGTCAGTAGCCTCAGCAGAGGAGCCCAGACAGCCGTCTGCTCAGACACATCCACCTGCTCCGGGGATAGAATCCTTCCAGTGTGTCCTGGGTCGGTTTCTTCCACGCACAGATCCCACAGTTTAAATAGAACCCATGGGGATCACTCATATTACGTGGTCCACGCACGCACTGATGCCTGTCACTGACTTACATTGGTATCATTTTTGGGCCCAGATACCCCTAAAAGGAAAAAAAACAACTTTTATGTTATGTTATATTAATTAATTAATTAATTAATTAATTAATTAAAATTTAGTTCTCTTACTTGCTAAATTTTTCATTCACAAATGGTAAGTTCTATAATACAAAACCCAATATTATTTATTTTTTTGAAAGATGTTGAGCTTTATTTATGGTTGTTCGATAAATCAGGAAACAAAAAGGCTATAAAAACCATCAGTATTTGCTCTTATTTGGACATTGTATTGTAGTGTATTCCCTCTGGCAAACTTATGTTATTTTCTTGTTGTATACATTGTTGTATACTCCACTCAGTTCAATAAAGATTTAATGAAAAAAAAAAAAAAAAAAACACTTATGGGGGCCCATCACGTGATGCCATCACAGATTTGAGGTCGGAGCAGTGCATTGCATTGTGGGCTGCTCACAAAAACGACATGCTGACTTCTGTTAAATAAATAAAAGAAAACACAAAAACATATTTCCTTCAGGGGATTTTCGGTTCATTTTCATGCATTCATCTCAACACAAAATCTGATCTCAATGGCTTTACATAATCTCACCCATCCCTCCCAGTGTTGCACAAAAAAATCTTCAAATTTATAGTAAAGGTTATTCTTTCCATCCTATAAATTCCCATGGTTATGTCTGTCCAATTATTATTGTCAGTTCTTCTTGTGTCATCCATCGTTTAGTTATTGCCTTTTTTTCTGTAGCTAGTAATATGCTGAATAAGTACCTGTTTATGTTTTTGGCCTCTGGAGAATGCATCCCAAATACATGGTTTTGAAATCAAAAGGTAAATAGGTATTAAGAATGATTTCTATGGCTTGCATTTTGTGTTTGTAATTCTTGATGTCAAAACTTTTTCATTCCTATTCTGATAAAATGCACACAATACATTTTATGTATGACTGAAAGTCAAGTCAAGGTCAAGGTTACTTTATGTTATACCCGTAGGTAGATTTGGTGATTTGCCTTGGCATTACACAACACATACATTGAACATGCAAGACAGATACTTGATCACGCTTACAGACAGGACAAAAAGTGCTCAGGGTTCCACCATTCATCAGTACGCAGCCTGGATAAGTAAAAGAATAAAATAACTAAGATCAAATAAATAAAACAAGATGCAATAAGACACAATAAAAACCAGAAAAGATAAAAACAATTCGGGATAAAAACCAGGATAAGAACATAAAATTGAAAAAATATGAAGTCACAATAATCAATGAACTCATTCAAGAGTTTACAAATATTATTAATTATTCTTAATAATATAGTTTTTTTGCACAGCTATAGGCTGATATGCGGCATATTCGTCTATGCACATGAATATTGACAGATTTCCTTACCCCATAACAGATGTGTTTTTAATTCTCATGTGTCTCAGATACTCATTTGAGGACAGTCCAGACTCAACGTGGTCGTACCCAGACTTCAACACCAGTCGACATGGATGGACGTTCTACCAACTCCTGGAGTATTTGAGGTGATATTTCCAAAGCTGTGACGCCTCAGTGGGTTCATTCATTCCATCCAGGTCAGAGGGGTAAACCTCAAAGGCTGAAATGTCCAGATAAAGCTGAACACGTGCCATAAAATCCTCATTCTACACATGAAAGTGGCAGCGTGTCGACAGAACCTGCCTCTATTTTTACTTGAACTCGGCTCCTGCAGAAAGTTCACGTCAGCTAATAAAACACATTTTTCTGCACAAACTGTTTCCAAAAAGCAGAGGCAGAGAAGATCAAAGATTTATTCTTTTTTAATCAAAACCCACTCAGGCCGTCTGTAGTTTCTCTGCTCACGCTCAGAAATACTGCTGCTGTTGCTTAGCAACCATTACACCCATGAAAATATAATGAACAAAAGTGAGAAGATGCTGTAATCTTCAGCCTCCTGCAACAAGGATGACTGAAAATAAGTGACTCACAACTTCAGGTTCATGGATGAATAAAGGATTACATTTGGTCTGATATTTAGCAGGAAATGTGTTAAATCTATAGTTTATGCTCAATGTTCATAACAAAAAATGGAATGAAAATGCTTAAAATTCTAATTAATGAAGAAGAATTTTGGACATTGACACAAGTTCAAACAAGGGAAGTGAACAACAGCCAGAAATAGAAACATGGAACCGAAACTCCACTTGCTAGTGTAAAAAAAACTATTTAATTTTAAAATTTGCATGTTTATATGAAGTTTATTGTGATCAGGAAGTCTTTTCTTTTTCACTTTGCTATTATTTGTTGTCATCCATCAGGCTGTTTAGTCGTTATATCGTTGCTGAGGTACAATTATAAACCTATTCTATGTTTTTCCACTAAACTACTTGATGAACTCCTCTGCTGTCAATGGATGAAATAAAAAAAAAAAGCTGACATTGATTTTGCGAGGTCCAGGTGGTATGACATCCTTTGACCGCTTGTGTTGATGCAAGCTAAATCTGATGCTAAGCTAACCATCTGCATCCACAGTAACATCCTGTACATTCTATTATAGATGACTCTGGTCACTCCTTCCTAAACCCTTTAATACTTTACGTTCTACCATGTATCTTTCCGAAACTGAGCAGGAGGTCCTGGGTTCAGATCCCAGACGAGCCCCCAATTCATGTGCAATCCCATCCAGGGACTGCATATCGAAATTAGCCATTAAGTTTTATTTATGGTACAATCTACGAATTGGAAACTGTTTCTGTTAAATAAACGATAAATAAAAAGAAAACTAAATATGTAAATCACTTAACAAAACACCGACAAAGTAAAACACATCAAATTATTACAAATATCATCAATATGGTGAACATGCATGATTAGTTATACAAATAAACACAGGATATCGCAGGTCATGTGGTCAGTTTGGCCGTTGTATGACAGATTTAAAGGCTTGCCCTATCAGTAAACAACATGTCAGGTTAGAGCGCCTCCTTCAGGTAGGGAGAGGGAAAGCACCAATAGGAAAAACAGTTTAATAGAAAAGAAAACGGATGTTTATAAGTAGGGCTGTGTATCGGCAAGAATCTGGCGATACGATACAAATCACAATGCTAGGATCATGATACAATATATGACGATATATGACGATACTTTTAAAAAGGCAATTTTTTGTTTGTTTCTTTTTTGTTAAATGATTATTTCCTTGAAAAATTGAATTGCACCAGAAATCTGCACAAATACTAAACACATTTTTATTTGATCAGAACAGGATCTAATGTTATATCACAAAATGTTCCTGTGTTCAAACTTAAATTCTGTTTTACAGACATTACAGTTTAAGATCCTATTCAAATGTTCATATTCTATTAGTTCAGAACTAACATCATAACATTATTTTGTGCGATCCCAACAAAGGAGCTAACATTATTTAATAAAAGAGTGTTAAATAATAATATAAACAAAAAAGAAAAAACTAAAAAACAAAATGAACCTCCATGATATCTGCATTTGAATGAGTACCTAAAAATATTGATATAGTACTTTTTAATATCGATACAGTATTGTGAAATGAAATATCGTGATATATTGCAGAACTGATATTTTCTTACAGCCCTAGTCTGGAACAGATAAAATGTCTCTTCAGAATTAGAAAATCCTTATGTGTGTACTCCACTTTACAGGTTTTCTACTTCCTTTGGACTAAAACTCTGACACCTTAGGTGAAACTGTGTGTTTTGTTGTTGTTGTGTAGTCTGTGTGTGTAGTCGCTGTGTGTGCAGACGTGGATTGACGTGGCAGACATGGCGCCCTGGGGAAGGACAAGCTGCTAGACTGGCTGGGGGGGTGGGGTGGCGGCAGCGGCGGGATGATGGCGTTTGGCTTGTCGGGGCTCATCCCTCATCCAAGGAGCAGCGTCAACCATCACAACACACACAAACACACACCCGACGGACACACACCACTGCCGCCGCCTCACACACACCTAACGCAATGTGACAGGTCGGCCTCCAAACACACTGAATCCCAGTCGCCCTCCGAAGAAGCGGCGGTTCTCGCTGTTTGTCGTCTTGTGCGTGTGCAGCGTGTCTGGCGGCGGCGACGGTGGCGGCGTCCGTCAATGAAAGGTGTGGACCCTTTTCCCAGCTCTCATTGGCAGACGAACGGTTTATTTCTGTCACCCATCCTTAAAAATGTGACGCTCAGTGTTCATCAAAAAGCAGATGATTAAAACAGGTTCCATTTGGGTTTGAACTCAGGAGGATCCAAGCAGAACCCAGACTGGTTCAGTCCCCAACTGAACCAAGTCCCCAACTGAACCAAGTCCCCAACTGAACCGAGGTCCCCAACTGAACCGAGTCTCCAAGTCCCTTGATCCAGATGAGTAGGGCTGGGTAAAAAAATCGATTTAATCGATCTTAGATTGATATCATTTTAATTTTGTGTAATCGATTAATAGTGATGAGATTGATTTTCAGAGCAGGACTGGGGAGTACGCGGAACTGCGGCCGGCTCTGTCTGCGAACCCCTGGGGGTTGTCTTGGTCTCGCTCGCGAAGCTCTGTCGTGGAAAAGACGCGGAGGAAGGGTGAGGAAAAACCTACTCTTCTGGAGGTCCCTCCAGCCTCAAACTCGAACCCGCAGTGTGAAGGAACTGGCTGCCCGGCAAATCGCGAAAGCCAGTTGTTTTGGAATAATAACTTGGATCCATACTATCACCTATGGCTGAGTATGGAGTTAGAGGAATAGGAAAGAGACAATGTCCAACCGATACGCTACCCCCCCCTGGCTCCCTGACCCGCTCCGACCAACAATCATGGAGCGCACCCCCCACCCCACAGTGAGTAGAAGCCACCAGCCAATAGCACAATAAAGATGACGAAGAAGTCCGTTCAGATCCACTGGTGAAACATGGAATATTTCTGTCCTGATCATTATTTAAGAGCACATTCAGCAATTTACTGCTGAAATGTCATATTTATTTCCTTTCTAATATCAATATTGATACCAGTATTGATGTGTTGCATGACTGCAGTAGTCAAATAATCAGGTTATAACTCAAAATTGTACTTGGTATCATTAAATTACTCTGATTAATCGATTCAGAACCTTATGAATCGAAATCAAATAGATTATGGAAATTGGCCATGATACCCAGCCCTACAGATGAGTCCCCAGCTGAACCAAATCTCCAATCAAACCAAGTCCCCAAATGGAACCGAATCCACCATCGAACCAGGTGTGTAAAGTAGTGGACAGATGTGGATAAATCTGGATGAATCTCCACGGTAACCAGGTCTGACTCAAACTAACTGAATCTTGGACATCCTTCACCCATCTAACTGTTTACCGGTGTGTTCAGAAGGCCTTAAACCCACCGTCATTGGACTCAGTGGTGTCTTCCAAAGGCCGTAGAGGTTTTTATTGGTCCACAGGGCATCTGAAGGCTCTGATTCTCAGCCCTATTAGTTTGAAATGTGTGTTTGAGTAAATACATCGACCTGTGTTTACACATGAATTTAAGGCCGCGTTAATGCTGTTTTCTGCTCCGGTGACTTCCTGCTCGCCCTCCGCCGAGGACGGACGCCGTGACATTTTTAGAACAAGAGAAAGAGAGAGAGAGGGAGAGTGTTGGTCTTGGCTTGTTCGCCCCAACAAGCTTTAATTTGTCTCCACTTACAGTCCGATCGAGTCGCTCAGCCCTTCGCCCCGGAGGCCGCCGCCGCTGCTGGCGCCGCCACCATGTGGATTAGAACACGGATCTGAGCCAAATGCTGCCGTGTGAGGTCCAGAACACAGAGACCAGGACCACGACAAAACCAGAGACACGATGATTTACTGGTTTTCAACCTCTCAATGGGATTTATCAGATTTCTTTCATTCCCAGTTTAGTTTATTCACTGTCTTACATATAATGTCAGTGAAGATTTTAAGTTTGTTTGATTCGGAGCATTTTAGAGCAGAAAAAACATACAAACACTTCAGTTAGTTTCTTTTCCCCCCTCACAGCAGCAAGTGTATTCCCATGAACCTCCACAGGCAACACAGGATAGACATTAAAGAAAACTAACAATTATAGCAAACAGGCAATGTCCACTTCCACAAATAAAGCTGTCAAAGGCAGAATAACAAACCTTGATTATTAGGGGTGTAAGAAAATATCGCTTCAGCAATATATCGCAATTTTTATTTCACAATACTGTATCAATATTAAAAAGTACTGTATCGATATTTTCAGGTATTTATTCGAATGCAGATATTGTGGGAGTTCATTTTTGTTTTTTTGTTTTTCTTTTTTGTTTCTATTTTATTTATTATTATTTAATACTCTTTTATTAAATAATGTTAGTTCTTTTGTTGGGATTGAACTAAAACACTGTTCTAATGTTAGTTCTGAACTAATAGAATATGAACATTTGAACAGGATCTGAAACTGTAATGTCTGTAAAACAGAATTTAAGTTTGAACCAAGGTTCTAATAGTTTTGGATTTTTCATTATAGTTTAATTTTATTTTTTTGACTTTTTTTCCCTCTAATTCAGTTCATTTTCATTCGTTTTTAGAGCAGGTTTGCTAGTTTCTATTAGTTTTCATTTTTTTTCTAAATGCTTAGTTTTAGTTTAGTTTAATTTTTTTTAATATCTTTTCCCTTCTTCTCTGTCATATTCAAATAAATCCCAGACAGGACTCTGCTGCTTTCTCCCATCTTTAGTCTCCATGTTTCCAGGTAGAGTGGGGACCAGAAGACGACTGGAAACCACAAGTGACGGACCGTTAAATATCATATGAAGCCAGCAGCTAAAATAGCTAGAGTGAAATAAATCGCTTTCGAATCAATCCAACGTTGACAAAAATGAAAATGAAAGGCATTTTATCCATAATTTGTATCCGTTTTAGTTTTGTAAGCACACAATAAAGTTTCGGTTAGTTATGGTTTTTTCTTTTAATTATAGTTTTTATTTATTTCAGTTAACGAAAATGTTTTTTCAATCCCAGTTTTCGTCATTTCGTTAGTTTTCATTAACAATAATAACCTTGGTTTGAACACAGGAACATTTTGTGATATAACATTAGATCGTGTTGTGATCAAATAAAAATGTGTTAAATATTTGTGCAGTTCTCTGGTGTAATTCCATTCTTCCAGTAAATAATCATTTAAAAAAAAAAAGCAAACAAAAAATTGCCTTTTTAACAGTATCATGATATATCGTATTGTGATCCTCGTATTGTGATTTGTATTGTATCGCCAGGTTCTTGCCAATACATAGCCCTATTGATTAACAACATGGAGTTTTGCATCAACCATAAATATTATTGCAATTAGAAGCGTTTTAATAGTTTTCAGATTCGATTCATATGTGAGTTTCAGTTCTCTGTGCACTGAGATGATCCTTCTGCAGTGTATGTATGAGTACTTGTACTTTCACTTCTACTGGAGGACACTGTGTAGACCAAGGTTTTATCGTTAACAAAAACTAACGAAATGACAAAAACTAGAATTGAAAAAACATTTTGTTAACTGAAATAAATAAAACTAGAATTAAAAGAAAAAAACCCGATAACTAACTGAAACTGTATTGTTGTTTACAAAACTAACTAAAATGGATAAAATTATGGATAAAATTCCCTTCGTTTTCGTCTTTGTCAATGTTGGATAGATACGAAAGTGATTTATTTCACTCTAGCAATTTTAGCTAGTGGCACCATATGGAACTTCACGGTCCGTCACTTCTCATCACTTGTGGTTTCCAGTCGTCTTCTGGTACCCACTCTGCCTGGAAACATGGAGACTAAAGTTGGGAGAAAGCAGTAGAGTCCTGTCTGGAATTTATTTGAGTATGACGGAAAAGAAGAGAAAGATACGACAAAACTAAAATTAATACTAAAACTAAGCATTTAAAAATAATGAAAACTAATAAAAACTAGCAAACCTGCTCTAAAAACTAATTAAAACTAACTGAATTACAGAAAAAAAAGTAAAAACTAAATAAACTAAACTAGAATGAAAAATCCAAAACTATTAGAACCTTGGTGTAGATTCATGTTAACTCTGAATTCACGAGGAAATGCTGCTCTAAAATGCATTTTTAGCTCCCAAACGTGGTTTCGACTCATATCAGTGGCAGAAACGTTCATTCCACAACAGATTCTACCAATCCACAACCCATTCAGTTTGTATATATGAGCTTCTGTGTATAAATACACACATGGTACAAGTGTGAGTCAGATGCATCACTGCGTCTTCAGGGGCAGCAAATTGCCAAGTATGCGGTTGCCATGACGATGTGAAGAGCCAATGAAACCCGGCGACTCTCCTGAGAGGCGAATGGCGTCGGCAGATGAAAAAAAAAACAAAACAAATAAATAAATGAAAAGGCAGGTGGCCGCAGAGGAGGAGGAAGAGAGCTGCAAATTATAACAATCACACAGCTCCGACGCCACGTTTCCCACGCAGAGGCTGACGGATGACGGACCCCCGGAGAGGAGGACGGAGAACAGATAAAAAAAAGACGGAGGAGTCAGTGAACGTGTCACTGACTTCCTGTCGCCGGGTTGGAAACAACAAATTCAGAAGCACTTGTTGGACCAGTCAGTTAAAAAAAAACCCACATCTACAGAGAAAACACTTATATCAATAAACTGGCAAAAAATCTACCTAAATATACCGTCACTGAACCTGTTTACATTCACACCAAAAAACAGATCATGATCGGATTTCTGGAGATAGGAGTAGATTAGATAAGATTAGATAAGAAAAGATAAGATAAGATTAGATGAAATAAGATTAGATAAGAAAAGGTTAGATAAAATTAGATAAGAAAAGAGAAGTTTAGAAAAGATAAGATAAAAAAAAAGATTATAATGTATGTGTGTGTGTGTTGTGTGTGTGTGTGTGTGTATAGTGGACTTTTTTTGTTTTTTTCCAGTGACCCTAATCCTCTTCTGTAGTTAAGTATACACCTCTTTAACCAATGTCGACCTTACCTCACCATTTTTTTAATCAGTATATAATTATTGACAACGTCAAATGATTTTTGACTATTTAAATTTCATCAGGGTCGTTTGGGGGTTTAAACTTCAAATTCGTAAACATCCACCTTTGACCAAAAGTATTGACTGATCTAAAATATTAATAATACTAATCTGTTAATGAATATCTGTGGAAAATGTTTAGGAAATTCCTCAAAAGTCTAGACATAATGGCACTGACATTTTTGTTTCGTCATGTTGTCATTTGACCGTTGTTGTATCCACGTCGTTTGGTCTTTTACATATTTCTTATTGAATTTTCCTCTTGCTACCGATTTGATATTGTTTCAGTCTTATTGTTTGTCTTTTACTGATTTTTGTCTGGATAAAAAAGATGGAAATAACTGAACTCCTGCTTCAACACTGTCAACTCCTCTAATATGATGCATTTCTGTGTCCTCGAGTATTAAATCAGAATTAAACATCCCTGCTGCTGCTGGTTCTACCTGCTGTGAAGAGTCTGATCTGCTGAAAATAGAACAGATTCTTCTTTTTTTTTCAGACTTCATTCATCCTCTACTCATTGTTTGAAGGCTTCTACCTTTGAGGTGTTCATCACTCCTTAAATCTGTGACAGTGAACTCATCCTCAGATATTTAGGTTCCGTTCAGACTGTAAGCAAATGTGGCCCAAATCCGATTTTTTTGTCCGAATGTGACCTGTATCCAATCTGTTAAAGACACTTTGAACAGCACTAATCTGACCCAGACCTCTTCCATATGTGGTCCTGAATCTGACCCAGACCACTTTCATATGTGGTCCTGAATCTGACCCAGACCACTTTCGTATGTGGACCTAAATCTGACCCAGACAACTTTCATATGTGGTCCTAAATCTGACCCAGACCACTTTGATATGTGGTTCTAAATCTGACCCGGACCACTTTGATATGTGGTCCTGAATCTGACCCTGAACACTTTCATATGTGGTCCTAAATCTGACCCAGACCACTTCCATATGTGGTCCTTAATCTGAACCAGACCACTTTCATATGTGGTCCTAAATCCGATGCGTATTGATTTTTTTTCAATGCAACTTCAGTCTGAACAGCCAGGTCGCATTTATCTGACCTTCACGTCATTGAAATGCGACAAACGTCACAGTTCG